>NC_133027.1:37387500-37562500 GCF_048771995.1 Taeniopygia guttata
TAAGAACGGGGCTTATGTTTCTCCTTTTCCAGTCAGAGGGAACTTCACCAGACTTCCATGACTTCTCAAATATGATGGACCATGACTTAGCAACTTCCTCCTCCAGTTCATTTACGACTCATGGGTACATCTGATCACGTCATGGACTGAATCATGGAATCATAGAATGGGTATGTTTTTGAAGGGACCTCAAAGATCACCCAGTTTCAAACCCTCTTGCTATGGGCAGGGATGCCATTCACTAGATTGAGTTACCCAAGGCCCCATCTAGTCTGGCCATCCCTTCCAGAGATGAAGCATCCACAACTTCCCATGGCAACCTGTTCCAGTACTTCACCACTATCTGAGTAAAGAATTTTTCATAACATTTTCCCTACTCTTTCTTTTATCACTAATGTACCTATGGAAACTTTTCTTGTTGCCCTTGATGTCCCTAGCCAGATTCAATGCTATCAGGGTTTTAGATTTCATAACCTGATACCTGGCTGTTTGGACAATTTCTTCTATTCCTCTCAGGCTACCTATCCTTGATTCCTGTTTTGTGTTTGAGTTTGTTCAGGAGCAAATATTTCATCCATGCTGACCTCCTGGCATTTCTGTCTGACTTTCTCTTTGTTGGGATGCATCTCTCCTGTGCTTGGAGGAGAAAGTGATTCTTGAATATCAACCAGCTCTCTTGAGCCCTTCTTCCCTCCAAGGCTTTATCCCACAGTGCTCTATCAAGCAGATCCCTGAAGAAGCCAAAGTCTTTTCTCTGGAAATCCATGGAAATGACAGGTATTAGCATGGGAAATCGCTCTGCTCTTCCCCACTCAAAGCTGCATGGCTGAATGAGCATGATGAGATCACCTGAGGCTGCTCTGGTCCCCAGGGAAGGTGGACTTAAATACTCCTGAGACACTGAGAGAAAGCCACTAGGCTTGTTTCAAGCAAATCTAGAGGGCTGAATCAACCCACCTAGTGCCTCTTATTTCCAAGTATGTTCCATGTTAGTCTGCTGCCAGACTAACTAAATAAAGCAGGCACTGAAGAGTGAAGAAGTGATCAGCAATTTTTCCAATATATAAAACTTCTAGTTCTAAATGCCCTGGTCTGTAAATGACTTTGTATCTTAGCTTGGTTTCACTTGGCCTCTCAACTGCCCAAGAGAAAAATCAAAGTGGCATAGGTCCACTTTTGGCTTCCAGTTGCTTACACATGTCAAAAAAAAAGATGATGCCACTGAGGTCTGAGTGACTCTATTCCTAGGAAAGCAACTAAGAAAAAAAAAAAAATCCAAAAAATGTCCTTGTAGGGGCAACCAACCCTTGTGAAGAATTAATGGAGAAAGCTGTTTCTGTAAAAAAAT
Source organism: Taeniopygia guttata (assembly GCF_048771995.1). Classification (NCBI taxonomy): domain Eukaryota; kingdom Metazoa; phylum Chordata; class Aves; order Passeriformes; family Estrildidae; genus Taeniopygia; species Taeniopygia guttata. Next base: position 37,388,849 of record NC_133027.1, read on the forward strand.
AAAGAATTAGTTGTGCTTTCAAATCTCCTCAACTATGGAAATGTAAAAATATCCTAATTTTTCATTTTTTGTATTTATAAGCCTGTTTTGCAGAGCTGCCCTTCTTTTACACAAATACTTAACATGGTACATACCCTTCCTTCCTTTGCTGTCATAAATTATCTTGTGGATATGCTCTGTGAAGTTACTAACTGTACTTTTGCTATTAATCTTGGCTCTAACTTTACTAAACTTCATCTCCTTGCCAATCCATCTTAGGCAAGAAAAAGAGAGCTTTAGTCAGGGCTATTCTCCCCTCCAGGGAGCACCACTCTGTAAAGTGTCTGTAACAATGCACCTTTTAATGATGCTCCCCTTTGGCTTTTACTGGGCTCATTGGAAGGCTTGTACTCCATTTTTGTGTAATAACTCAACTGCCACCAGGTTGGTGCTCCTGACAGTTACATCCTTTCCAAGACTTTTCTGACTTGCCCCATCTGGAGCAGGGAGACGCAAAGCGACTGCCGTGCTCTGGGGAAGCGATAAGGGCTCACCTCTTCAGTGACCTGCAGTATTTCCACTGGGGATAGGATTGGCAGCAGCCAGCAGAAGAGCACATGAATTAATGCTCCCTGCAGATCCCTGGGGTGGTGTTATTCACTCATTTCCCTGCACATCTTTCTGCAGACCTGAGCACATGTACAGTTTGTGCCATGTTTACCACCTTAACCTCTTCCTTTAGTGGACTGTATCAAAATAGAGTCAAACAAAATTCACTCCCTATACTAGATGCTAATACAAATAAGAGAACTCTTCAGCTGAGTGAGTTCAGATGGTAAAATAATTGGTATAACTATACTCAGGATGAATATATGCATGCAAGATGCAGTCAAAACATTTATGTCCTTTAACTCCAAAGCACACAACTCTACCAAGTAAGAGCATTTTTGCAGGCTCAGCCAGTGTAAAGAACTGATAAGCACTTGAGCGACCCTCATGTATATTTATTCTGGTAGGCAAGGGTGATGGGTGCACACACACACACACAAATGTATATGTACCTTCTACTATTGCTATATAGTATTTCTGATGTATTTTAAAATATTAGAGACTATACATGCACCTCCCTACCTTGCATACCAGAATAGGAGGGGCAAGGAGGAGCAGCGTGATAAGGCAAAGGCCATGCATGAAAATGTAGTGCCTGGGATTCTGTTTTATTTTTACAGGTCAGCACCTAATTTTGGTAAAATAAGTTAGGGTCCTCCCACACCCAGATGGGCTCAGGCACACCTGCTTCAGAGATTAAGGCAACGCCTGCAGGGTAGGATGGAATTCAACAGCAGCCACATCAAGAACAGAAACTAATATTTTGTTGAAAACAGAATAAAGCCAAACAAAAGATCCTTCTCTGAACAGCAGCACATAGAAATGTGAGAACATCCCTTCCTGGGAACATTTAGCTTCCCTTCCCTTCCCTTCCCTTCCCTTCCCTTCCCTTCCCTTCCCTTCCCTTCCCTTCCCTTCGACTCTTGTTCTCATCCTGAAAATTCCTGAATCCACAAGTTTAGCACTAGCAGTCTTTCTCCCCCTCTTTTCCTCTCTCTTCATCATTTTATATAACGATTTATCACCTATATTGCAGGGCATGTTACATCTGGTATGATGATATTTTATATATTGATAAAACAGGTATAACCACATAGATGTTCCACTCCTTCCTGTTTCCTTAAATATGAGTTCTCAAAAAAATATTGACAATTAGAGCGGTGGGCTGAGACTGTAAGACCACCATGGCTGACACAGAAGTGCTGTGACTGAATGAAGCTGGAGTCTCCCTCGTAAAGCCCAGGCACCACCCTCCCCTACTGCATCTTACTAAGCAAGGAAGGTAGTCAGCCATAAGTGAACAAAATAGGAACTAAATACTTGGGACAGAACATAATTTTTTCTAGGGACACTGCACTGAGACCTTGACAGTTTGCTGAAAGAAAAAGATTGAGCCACTTTCTTTGGACATGGTCAGTGGAGGGATGGCCCTGGTGAGAATAGCTTCACTGGCCTATTCCATCATGACATTGTCAACCCAGGATATGCAGAGAAGGGCAATAGTAGTTCCTAGCTTTTGAATGGTTACAATTCTTTACAAGTTCGATAAACCTTAGGGCAAAATTTTACACTAATAACAGATGAGTGCATGCAAAGTTGGTAGCCTCTAAAACTAGGGGTGTGTATCCCCCTACCAAGACTCAGTTGGCACCTAGAGACACAAAAGTGCAAATTTTAGGAAAGTGCACCCCAGAAAATCTAGGAAAGCTGTAGTGCACTTTGTCATGCTTGAAGAGCTTAATCCATTGTAAACAGGGATCAAATTGCTGATAAGCTATATACTTACTTAAGGGAGAAAAAAACCCCACTCTGACAAGGTAGAGTTGCAATAAATAATTGGTAAAATATATCTACAGCTCAAACAAATTGCAGTCTTCTGGAGGAGGCTGGTGGGTTGCTTTTCCCATCATGCTGCAACCTTCCCTCTCAGTCTGAGACTATTAACTTCTGACAAGGTGTGAGGCCTGATTTAGACTAATCTGATCTGATGGAGTGACCTATTTCTATTATCTGCTCCCTCTCTCCTCCTGCTGCTCTCTTCTCTGATGGCCTCTCTGGCTCACTCCCACAGGTCTGCCAGCAGCTTTTGTATTTCAGCTCTTGGAAGAGTCACCATAATAATGAGAACGGGACATGGTTTCTTAGCTCACAGGATTTTTTGAAGCCATTTCTCTTGTCTCATACACATCACAGGGAACTCTTACACAGTCCTTTTTCCTTTCTTTACTTAATGTCATCACTCCCATTGTAGCAGAAATGCCCCTCAAACATGTAAAACAATCTGGCTAGCCCACTATTTCTTGACACTTTTTCTCCCTTCTCTCCACCTGATGCTGAGGGTCACTCCTCCTTTGGGATCCCCACCCTGGGAACAGAGAGGAGCTGTGGGAAGCAGAGTGGACTTGGAGCACTCTTGACTTGGACTACAGAAGGCTGCACATATTGAGGTGTTTTTTTCTAAAGCAACTATGGAGGGTCCTGTCAGGTTCTGAAGTTGTCCATTCTTGGACTTCTTTTATAACTCAATATGAGAAACAAGCCAAAATCTCCAGAATTTTGGGGATTTTGCACATCTTTTTTATTTTCCTTCAGATTAATATTTTTCTTTTATTTGTTTGTTGGGGTTTTTTTTGTCTGCACTCTGCAAGATATTGCCCTTTTCAAACTACTTGACAGAACACTGCTTCATGACACAATGTTGACAAGCAAAATATTGAATGGTTAAATGCTATTTTCCAAAACAATATCGGACAGCTTACCACCAGGAAATGTACCATGGCCAGAGAGACTAGGAGAAAAACCATCACCACCTCAAGTCAATGCTGGCACTTGATATAACATTAGGGTTCTAATTGTCTTAAATCGGGATTTTGTGATCTAAGACAAATTATGAAAAAGTTTAGATTTTTTTACAGCTACTCTTTATACTAGGACAAGCTGAAAGAGCTTGGAGTTTTGCTATTGATTCTGACTTAAAGTGATATTGATACGAATTTTAAATGCGGGTGTCGATAAAGAGAGTGCAATGATCAGTTCAAATATAGTCTAATAGTGCTTGTTCAGGCAATTTTTATTCTATAACATGATAAAAATTGCACAAGACCTTATTTGGTTTCTGTGTTTGAAGCTTTAGCAGGTATGTGTCCCATGTCTAGTCAATACATCCTGGCTCTTTGAATGAGTCCAAGAGTCACTGCTTAAGGACTGTTGGAGCTTAAATGCTGGGACTTGACTTCATTGTGCAGTTTTCCTTTCCATTTCTGTATAATCATTGTCATTCTGGGGAGCCAAGGTATTGTATATCAAGTAGCATATTCACAGGCCTTTTGTGTTGGCCTTCATCATGATAACAACAAAAGTACTGGTGGTAGCAATAATACAAGCAGTAATAAGAATATACATGCATGTCCTGAATTGCACCCTATTGTGTCTGAGCTCAAATCTTTGTAAATGCTGATAGTATTTTGTCTTCCTAAAGCTAGAAGATGCTTTACTGTTTCAAGTTTTTCTGCACAGAAACTCTTTTCAAGGTTGAAGCATTGTTGGAAGCTAACAACGGTGGCTTTGAAATATGTAATTTAAGCTGGAGAGTGACAAACACCCTACCCTTCTCCTGGGAGAGTAGCTATGCTTTCACTTAATGAGGTAGCTGAAGACATCTCTGGTCCTTTTCCTACTTTGAGCCCAAATGCCAGAGGCAAAATGGTGAGCTTTCCTTGCATGTGCGCAAAGATTTCAAGCTCTGTGTCTCTATGCACTTGCAGCTGTTGTCACCTTTCTGGAAAGGTCATTTTGACTTGCATAGTTATTAAATCTTGTCTCTTTTGTTCTACCCAGATCAATCCTAGGCCAATGCATCCATGAAGTGATGTCTGATTCTTTGTAAAATGGTGCATGATGGCAAGTATTGTTGGTAGGTGAAGGCAATTTAAGCTTGACTGTATTCTGCTTCCTTTTGAGAGCATGGCATTGCTCAGTGCCAGGGTATGTGGGTCTCTGTGACCATTATGCCTGTTAGTACCACAAAGGGTAACAAAGCAAGAGTACAGCTGTACCAGTTATGATAACTACCTGGTTCAGTGGCACTGAACAGAGGCAGAGAGAGAAGTATCACTTAGTGATTTTTGCATACTTGGTAACAATGAACTCTCCTTCTACCCCAGAATATGCCTCAACTTGCAAAGCTCATTTGCTTCATAACAATGGCTGTGTCTTCTGGACTATGTTCTTTACTATATAGACTTCAAAAAGATTCCTGAAAAGAGATCCTATGTAGCACCTCTCTATGTTATATTCAGAGCATATGCTCAGAGAGAATTCTTATCAAACTCTTCTTCGTGTAGCACTTGGATAATGAGTAGGCCCAACATTCTAAATATAGGGTAAATGTCACATGCATGTGGAAGAATTCATCCATGAGATAGATACATTACAGATTTATGATGTACAACTCATTAGGTTTTGTTATCTGATTCACCAAGTTTTCAATGAAGACAGATTGCCAAACAGGAAAACAGGAGAAGAAAATCCAGTCAATTTATTCTAAAGAATCCATTCTATCCATAGGACATTGTTTTGAAAGAAGTCTGCTTTAAATAAGGATGTATGCAATTGGTTAATGAATCAGTTTAATTTGATGGTACTCGGTTGTCCTTATCAAATAGTATTTATTTCATCAAAGCAAAGGAAACAGAAACTCATCCAGAAATTGGAAGCCTTGCTCATTAATCTAATGAGAGCTGTCTTCTCTTCCCATTTCACTTTCATGCCTGTTGGGGACAAGAAGGTTGTTTGTTTTATCATCATTGTCCATACAGCTATCCCACAATGCTGAATCCATGATGACTGCATTTTTGAAAGAGGGTATCCCCAGGGACTGTAATTATTCATCTTTCAGGAGACACAAGATCTATAATACACAAGTGCTGCAGACAAGAACTAGTTTACAGGTTTATCTCATGACTGAAAGTGTAATCCATCTTCCCTGGCATGATTTAAGAGGGGCTGCATAAGAAAAGAAAGAAAGTGGGTCAATCCCATTTCAACTTGTATTCCCTTGTTCACACAGGTCTTATTCTTTTAATTTCTCATTGAAGAGAATTAATGCTTGAGTGAGCAGAAGAAATGGGTCCTGTTTCCTGTATCCTGCAGCACACCTTGCAGCCATTAGGGTTGTGCCTGCACCAGGTTTGGACTCCCTGAGAGCTTTTTTGCCCCAGCAGTGACCCAGACTGGCATCTGCTCTGTTACGAGAAAGCAGAACAAGGAAGCCCTGTTTCTAGTGGAGATAAGTGGCTTGGGATCTGGAAACCTTGACAGCTTCATGAGGTAGGAATCAAGCTATTAATAGAGAGCTTGAGTGTATTAATGGAATTTTCCTAATGTTTACATAGTAGGTCTAAGCCTCTGAACACAAATTCCAAAATTTTCCATGTTTCCTCTAATGAATGATACCTTAAGACACTTCCTTGTGTCTCAACCCTTCCTCTTTTGCCAACAAGCCAATCACTTCCCACCATCACCACAAAATAGCTCTGTAGCTATCACTGCAACTCCTTTCCCAGAAAAGTTTATTCTCAAGATGGGACTTCAGGTAGTTTAATCTTCTTGGAATGCAATTTAGCATCTAAAGACACTGAAGACACAAGACTGGCATATGTTCATGCATCTGTTTGGAAGTCCAGGTTGGGTGTTCAAAAGAAAACACGAATGGACATGGAACCAAACTGAGATTTAATCTGCAGAATAATATGCCATGTATGACTGTGTTGCCTCCTTAGAACTTATTTTTTCATCTTCATCCCCCCATATTTTTAATTTCCATTTATGCTAAAATCCCCATTGGAAACAACCCATTCCTCTCTGTTTCTTCTCCCCACACCCTACAATAACCATCTGTTATTTCTAAAGGGTAAACATAGCTTGTCTTTTTCATTGCGACATAAAATGTTACTCAACAGCCCTAAAATATTTGCATTTTCTATAAAAACCTTGGATAAATCTACTTTCTGTGGTCTTACACACAGTCTTGCCTGCTCACCAAGCACTAAAAACCTTCTAAAGGATTGCTAACAGCGGGAGCACAAGGTCTCTAGCAATGGGTACATTAGGAAACAGGTATCAGTCCTGGGTGCTCACACTGAAAACTATTTCAAATACCAGAGTAAGACAGGAACCACTGGAACTGTGCTCCAGACATCTAAATTTAAGGATTTACGTTTCTTCTGATGCAGCAGATGACATTACAAATCCAAAAGCAACAGAAGGAATGTACTGCTCTGCCTTGCTTTTGCCATTAGAGATTAAATCAGCTCTGCTTGGTCTTTGCAGATAAAAAAAACCCCAAAAACTCTAAAGAAACCAGTTCAAAATTCAGCAGTGGTCTTAAAGAGACTGAATCCAACCACCTCAATTTTAGCTGTAGTTTTTAAATACCTCTAAAATATACTAAGATGGGTAGAAACCCTAAATCTAGGGTTCTTTGAACATATAAATCCAAATATCTTTGTTCATCTTGAGGCTGTCTCAGATTTTGTTAGGCAGAATCACTGATTTTAGTAAGGAACCATACTTTGAAATCAATATGATTGTCTGGGCAATATTTAGGAAAAACACCCTCATCTCTAATATTTATACTCATTCAATTAAGTTCTGAAGTGAACCAAGTCAAAAATAAGTCTTATTTATTTTTTACCATTTCACATCAATGAGTGAGCTGGCTGATTTATATAATCATTGGTATCATTATAGTGTCTAGATGAGAAGTTGCTTACAGCTACCTTAATTTTTCTGGCATGTGCACTTTTGTGCAGACCCTGGGAGGCTGCAGACACTACAAGAAAATAATCATAGGCAAAAAATACCCCAATAAATTAATAAGATAGTTTCCATAAGTCCCAAGTCTTGCAACACAAAGAAATAACCCACAACTAAATGCAATTTAGGGCTTCACCTACTCAGACCATGTTCATTAAATAATACAGGTCTTCCAAAATCTTACTTATTTTTCTGTTGCAAAAGCATTTTAGATTTTCAGCTCACCCTCATTTTCTTGCAATTTTAGGATGGTAAACTGCAGCAGGAATTGATTTGTCTGGAATTTTCTAATTCTCTGTACCTGCCTCCCATGTTACTATAGTTTCTCCCTGGCACCTGCCCTTCTGTGACATTTTTCTGGGAAGCTGACCACTGTGTTTTAATTTATTAAGACCTCCACATGAAGATATCAATTGCCTCCTGGCAACAGGAGCATTCATTATATGTCTTCGGGGGACAGGCACTTTCAAGAACATTTTCTGAGTGAGGAACACCACTTGCTGTTAGCTCTTTAGAAAGGAGGACACTTTTTACCCTTTCTTTCATCAAAATTATTCAAAGGCAGAAATACTGACAATTCTGTCAAAATGGTCACTTACCAAGAGGTGGAGAGGCAGTTTTAGGCATGACATGTACAACAGTTGTACCCGGGCTTTTCAGAGCAAAAAGAGTCTCTCTTGAAAGGAAGAAGCACATATACATGACTCTGTGCCTCTGATAGTTTGTGGGTTTGGCTGTGAGATTTGCTTGAAGCCCTGATGAAGCCCAGACTCCCAGGTCCCAGGGGCATGCTCACTGGTCTCTACATTCTATCACTTGTTTGCATGAAGGAAAACAGAAAACCTGGTCTTACCAAATATTCTAAAGAACTAAACTGGGGTGTTTGGGATATTATTAGAGGACTAGACACTAATTTATAGGTAAGCATGCTCTTGATTGAAGTCTGTTAGTGCCAAGAGGGCCCAGTCATTGAAGGGCTCAAAAAATGCATGTAAATGACTGTAAATTATAAACTATAGGTTTTTTAAGAATATACGTTGTAAAATTGGCACTTCAATTTCTGGGCACCAGGATACAGAAAGAGGAAATGATGAGCAGAAAGGAGACAGAAGGTCAGTAACAAAACAAAATGATCCGACACTGCATCTGAAGAACTTGTAATCCAGATTTGGAGTTCATATAAAAACTTAAAGTGAGAAAGCTGAGACAGAAAATGCCCTGGCAGACATTAACTTCTGAGGCCACAAGACTGCTTGTGCCAACACTCCAGGTCCCACTCCAGGAGAACCCTTTGTGCACACAAAACCTACCTCACAGCTGCCTCCATTGTCCCCTTACTTCTCTGATCTCTTCTGAGACATCATCCCCAGGATGTCTGGCAAAGAGCAGATTTTATCTGCGCAGGGTGTTAGCCAGCTGCTGGCTTCCCCCATCCTGTGGATCTTGCAATCAAATTTAAAGAGAAGTCAAGGTTCTTATAATGAACACTGAGAAGACGACAAAGGTAAATTGTAACAAACCCATGCTTTTAGCATGTCCAGTGCCAAAAGTTTCTTCCCATAGCATGTTCCTACAGTGTTGAGCAGGATGGTGCCTGGCATGAGGACAGGATATTCTACTGAGGAGGTTGTGATAGCGGGCAGCAGCAAAGAGAGGCTGGAGAAGCAACAGGAAGGAAACTGCTCTTTCTTGGCAGCAATGCAGCATGGCAGAGACCATGAGAGCGGGCAGCACCACAGGGCAGATGAAGAAATATCGGGGTGGAAAAGGAAGTGCCTGTAGCAGGAAGCAAAGGTTTGTGCTTGTGGAAGAAAGGAGCCTTTCCTAAGAATTGAGAGAAGACTATAAGAAATTCATAGATCTTGAGAAAAAACTGAAAGTTGCCGGACAGAGTGAAGAGTGAGGAAACTTCTGTTAACCCCTTTTGCTTTCAAGCCTTTTATTTAATTTTTCTCACCCATCAGTACTGCTCTGTTCTTGTTGTGGTTCAATTTGTTTCAGGGAGTCGTTTTGTTTATTTGTGCACATCTGTCTAAGAAAGCACAACTTTGGATCTTGGATAACTTTCTTCTCTATTAATACACTTGCTTAAAAGAAAATGAGAGGTGCATCCTTCTGAAAGTGTCACCTATTTTGTTAGGCCAATCCAATGATACAACTGACAGAACCCAAAATAAAGCCAAATCAAACCAACTTCACCAGGCTGTACATCAAAGAGCAGCACGTAGTAACAGATGAGAACTTTTCAGCAGCTTGCCACTATGAGTTAATTCCGTAATATACCAAATCTAGAAATACTTGCCATTTCACAGGCTGTTGGATCTGCTTTAGAGAGCAGATAACTGGGGAAAAAAGCAAGATGGGATGAGGAGTTAATTTTATGCATTTTTGGAAGGGATCAGTCCATGGATATTAAGTCAAAGGCCATATGTGTGATGATACAGTGAAAGTCATTTTTTAAGACAAAATATGGGCTTAGATACCTTGCTGACCACCCATTTATGGTTAAGTGAAAGGACATACATCACTGGAAAATATTAATAGCTGGTCTTCAGGGAAAAACAGTGGAATACAGTCAGTATTAATCACATCCCTGACTCTATCTCAGGAGCCAAGAAGAGGTCATTTTTTTTTTTCCATCAGGAACATCTTGGTACTTAAAAGAAAAAATGCATTCACACTTAAGGGTTTCTGTGGTGTAACCATAGAGATGTGTTAATATAATAATCACACACAGCCATGTAGGGGCTTGTGCTGTTTTGTGCAAAGGTGGTTAACAAAGTCCAACCTTTCTCTACACAAATGCACCTTTTTATAAGTAAAGATAAGGAAATATTAAGTTTTCCAAAAGCAAAGGTTTTATTAAATATAATAAACTCATTTCCCCTAATTATTTTCTTCATGGTCTAAAATTGTGACAGAATCTCCACATTATGCAAATCAGCACATCCAAGGTAGCTCTGGGGATTTGCTCCTGCTAAGAAACCAGTCCATCACTTCCTCAAGGCTCTGACATTTTGAGGACCGTGTTACAACATAGAACAGCAATTCTGAAATGCCAGAGCAATCCCACTTTATCACCATGTGGTCCTGCTGAGTAAAATAACAAAGCTCAGTGTCTCTGTGCAGTGTACATTTCAGCATACAAGTTTATTTTTCTGCAACGGCAGTTTTCTTCCTCTTCTAAATTCATCAGGAATTACTATAGACCTGCATACTCCTCAGGTGATACTGGCTTAGCAAACTGATTTGTTACAGCTTCTGAACAGAATCAAAATTCATTACATTAATCAGATTCTTTGATAATTCTGTAGAGCACTGCTCTCAGGTGTGGTGTGGAACCACAAGTACAGATATTCTTAGTGTCCAGTAGTTTTAAAACCTGGTGAGATATCTTAACAGACAGTTCATCATCATCTCTGCTGATGTGTGCACACTGAGCAGGCATAATAAAACCCACCAGAATATCCTATTTTCTGTATTTGTAAGAAGTGAGCCCACCTCTGTGGGAATCCATCCCCAGCACAGTACAGAGACCTCTGGTACTTAATAGCAAAGCCAGAAATCATCTCTAAACTCACCTTAACAAAGCCAGAGATGATCTAATTTATTGCTGGTGGCAATCCTGCTTTGAGTTGCTGTAGGTAGCCCCTAGCAGCCCTCTAGCAGTTAACAGGAAAAAAAACTCCTACTGAACTTGAAATGAATGGCTTGTGTTTGGGGAGAGGGGTGGGAGTAGCTTAAGATTTAAAAAATTACGCAAACATTTCCAATTTGACCAGGAATTTGTCCCCTCTAATATTGAAAACATGTTTCATTTTCAGCTGATGCATTCAAAAGTATTATTTCTTTAAAATGTGAGAAGATAATTGCCTGCCTGAGAATGAAAATGTATTGTGATACCTTTAGCTGGTTTTCATTCTGCAGATCCACAATACTCCTTTGAGTTTGTGATTGCTGATATACACGATGTACCGTAACAAAATGTTATCTTGTTTTTGTGCTACTGAAAGGGTTAGCTGTTTCTTTCCTGAACTGTGGCATCACAATATGCATATTGTACTCACTGGCAGGCAATTCTCTGACTGCTTCCATCTTCCACCTTGCTACGGGCGGAGCTGTATTTCGGCACTGCACAGACATGCACTGATGCGTGCTGAGCTCTGCATCTGGACCTGTCCAGAAAAGGGCAGCAAGGCTCCTGAGAGGTCTAGAAAACATGTCTTTTGAGGAACAGCTGAGGGAGCTGGGGTTGTTCAGTTCCAAGTAGAAGAGGCTCAGAAGGACCTCATTGCTCTCTGCCACTCCCTGAAAGGAGGTTTTTGGGGCTGGTCTCTTCTGCCATGCCTGCAGTGACTGGACTGAAGGGTTGAACTGAGACAGGAGATATTCAGATTAGACATTAGAAAAATATTTTTCACTGTTAGGGTAGTCAGGTGCTGGAACAGTTTGCCCAGGATGGTGGTGGAGCTGTTCAAGAGGCGTCTGGATCTGGGTGATGTGGTTTAGGGGATTAGGGGTTGCAGTGGCAGTGCCAGGTGGACGGCTGGACCAGACGATCCCAAAGGTCTCTTCCAGCCTTGATGATTCTGTAATTCTGTGCAGACAAGACTGCACTTCTACATGGTTCCAACTTGCCTGCCCTGGCAGTTGCTGCAACATAGCTCTGAAGCTTGCTTGCTTGCTTGCCCATTAGGGTTTCAGAATGAGGAAAATGTGGACAATTTTCCAGAGACCAAGAAGATACTCTACACAGGGGTCTGCCCAGTTTAACCTCTCTAGCCCATATTGCTATGCCCTCTCCAGAAATTTCATTTAACCAAAGAACGTGTCATAAAAGGTAGGGAACAGTCAGAGCTCTGACTGAGCCACAGATGAACATGCTCCCAGCAGTTAGGAGCAATAAAGAAAATCCTCTTGAGTGCTCAAGCAGGGAATCCATTATTTCCAAGCTGTATTTTCACAAAGGAGTTTAGACCCCTGATAGTGGCACCTGAAGAACTGAAAAACAGAGAAGTTGCTTCAAACATAGACATATTTGGGAACTTTGTACAGTCACATTGTTTCAAGACAACTGTTTGACAAATGAGAGCATGGTGAGTGCTAAACAAAGGTGATCTATTCAAATAATGTCACAGTCTGAAAGAAAATACCACTATCAGAACTAGTCAAGTGTGCGTCCATCGTGACTAATAGCTGCTGTCAGTCCCTTCTGAGTGACAAGCCCTGTGCTCTGGGGCAGGTGGAGCCCAGCAGGGCTGTGGTGGCTCCACACCAGCTGGGACCCTCCAGCTGGCCGGGGGCTGCGGTGGCCCCAGGGCTGCACAGAGGGAGCCACAGGAGCAGGGCTGGGCGACTCACAGTGCTGGTAAGGAGGCAGATAAAGCACCCTGGAAAATACAGGTCACAAGCCAATGCTAAACTAACACGAGGAACCAGTTCATTTACTGCTTGACAGCTGTAATGGGTGGGGTTGGGGAAGAATGAATCTACGGGTCCCTGAAGAACTCCTCCTGCTGCTGTCCACAACAGCATGGATGGTATCAACAAATACTAGTATTAATGGCACTGCAGTTCTGCTATTTTTCACTTAAAACCCCCAAACTATAAATCAGACAAACAAAACCAAAGGTAAAACCTTAGCTGTAAAAGGTCCAGTGGAGAATCAAGAATTTCCCTCCTTTTCTTGGTTTAAATCATGTCCAGTTCAAATTATATGCACCCATGTACCTTGAATCTGTAAGGGCTTTGTTGCAGTTACCAGAAAATAGGAAGAAATTACTGTCCTAGTGATTTCTTTTTCAATTATGAAATAAAGGGTTAATGACTATAAAATACGAGTGACTTGTACAGAGAATATATATATTTTCTCCTTGTCCTGACTACTGCCCCTGTAATCATATAAGTAATTGAGAACAGACTGCACCAGCCTTCGAGGCACTTAGAAAGGAAGGGAATTCATTCTGTTCCATTTGCAGACAAACTTTGCAATTCTGAAACTTCCTATCCCAGAAAATCACATTTATGAGGTAAAACAACCATAGGGGTTTGATGAAAGAAGAAGGCTGATTAGGTTATTGGTGTGTCCACAGTAATAATCATGTTTAAACTGGAACTGGAACATGGCAATGTCCTTAACAGGCCTCCTTGATCAGACCTTCTAGAAAGAAAGTGGAAAGAAGGGAAAAAGGTAAATCCAGAGAAGGAACATGGTAGAAATAATATAGAGCCAGGAATAGGGGAAGAAAACACTGCACCAAAAAGCCAGCAGTAGGCTGCATGTTTTCCCATGTATCAGGGATCAGTCAATCCAGCCCATGGTTTGTTCTTACACCCTTCTTAACTGCACAGGGTGCCTGTTCAGTGTAATACAGAATGAGATGTGTTTCTGTATTTTAGCTGAGTTTTTTAAGTTCAAACCACCTTTAAAGTGCGTTAGCAATCCTGTAACACCTGACAAAGAGGAAAGGCTGGGTACAGTTCTTCCTCCCCAATACACCCAGCCTTCTGTGCCACACTCTCTGCCCCCAAAAAAGACATGGCAAGAAAGAGGCATTCTAATCTTTACAGAGTATTCACTTCAATGGGCTTTGGTTTGCTTGAGCCCTCCACTTTTGTATTCTAAAGAAGCCAAGAGAAAGCTTGTGAAGATCAGAGGCAGCTGAATGTCTTTATGTATAAAATAGCTTGAAAGATAAAGCTTAACCCAGCAAAAGAGAGAAAAATTCACAGTTCACCTACTCTATCCAGTCACAGATTTGTAATTTTGACACTTGTGATAAAACTAAAAGAAAAAATGTTAAAATTACATGGGTAAGGGAGGAGGGTCATGAGTCTAAACAAAAAGCCTGAAAAAAATAATTTCAGGACTTCAATTGTCCCTACAGATTTCCTCTAAAGACTGACAGCATGTGGTACTATCTTACTCTAATTTTCTCCAAAGGGAAAATGTGACTCTGTATTAACATTGAATTAATCAGAGGAGCCAAATATATCTGTATGCGCAGCATATCTGTATCTCCCTATCTCAGAAAACTTTCTACCCCAACTGAGCACCAGCTGGAAGTGAAATTCTTGCAATGGAGCCCTTTCTGTTTAATCCCTTAATCTTCTCAACAGTAGGGATTCTCTCTTAAACCCGACTGGAAAGTAACATCTGCACTGTTGAAAGAGAGAAAGCACCAGAAGGCAAGCCATGGAGGTCTCAGCTCCCTCTCTCCCACTCAGCAGTTTTCTCTTGAAGATTCCTGTTTAAGGACAGTTTACATTGTTTACAATATAAACTGTCCATTTTACAATGACAGTTTAAAACTGAGTTTACAATGGCAGTGACACAGATCAGGCAGAACCCCAGAGGCTGAAATATTTTCTGTTTCTGAGCAGTTATGGCTCCCTATTCTCATGATGTGGCAGGAGAACGTTAAATGACAAGGAGACCACAGAGATGGATTAACCTGCAGAGACGGATTAACCTCTAAGTGTTGTTATTCCTTGAAATTTCCTACCTGTCCTCCCTTCAACATTCCCTTCTTATTGTTCGTGGTTAGTATTTTGACAGCTTGGACCACAGTGATGTTCCTGTCTGCAACACGTTCTGACTGTCAGTCCTGGGGCTTTATTATGGGTTTCAATGTCTCTTTTAGATTTGAGGTTAAGCAACATAGTAGCACAGATTAGTTGAGCGGCTGCCTCCCAAATGCTAGGTCAAAATTTCATCGGTCTGCTGGTTAATTCAGCCTTACAGAACCTCATGAAAACTCAGGCACAGCACTCACAATCTTGTTATGTCTTCTTACAATCTAATAGAAAGAGAAAAACATCCCTCTCTAATTAGAATTAAATGTAAATATGTATTAATATATGGAATTCTTATGTATAATGTCTTCAAAATATCAAACCACTCTGAACTCAGGTGACCAGATGGAGTGCTAATGTGACTCACTTCATTCTGTTCTCTCTTTGAATATCTGTCTTGTTTCCTCTCTGCCCCTTTTCCTCCCTTTTTAAATTCTCACAATGCTGCAGTACAAGTATCTGTTGCAGAAAGGAGAGGTGATGGTAGCTAGCCTTACGTTGTTAGACTGGCCTGTTTCTGAAACAATATTCACAGTGAATTAAACAAACTTTTTACCAATGGCCAAGAAAATCTTCACAGAAATTCTTCACACTTACTTTTTTATTAACCTTTCAAATTTGTAATAGTAATCACTTGCTCTGGAGAACAGAGCCTGACTCATGCCATATCTTAGGTTAGAAGCTACTTTTTTGAAGAAATACTAAATTGTGAGTCCAAATCAGGCATATGCTGAAAAAGGCAAGTACACTGTCATAAGAATGCACCTTTTTGGTCTTCCATCTAAAGTCTGTAATTTATCATAGGTTGCATTGGATATTCTGTGACTTCTGGTGAGGATTAAACGTAAATAATGACCTACTTTAGCTTTCTGGGCTCAGAATCTGTGACTTATTTTATGGTTGCAGAAAAATTGGTATGCAGGCCCAGAGCTTTCTTCAGTCTCAGCTGGAAGCTTTTGGCTCCTCACTAGGGTGAGACCTGCCCAAGAACCAGTGAGTTACTGAGCTGTGACACCACAGAAAAGGCCCCCAGGTAAGACATTTAGATGGTACTGCAGTGGTGTTCCAGAAAGATATTCAAGGGACTGGGGACCTAAGTTTACAAGCAGCCCTGAAGCCCTGTGAGCATATGTAGGGCATCATGCCTGTGGGTATTCTCTTTATGCAAGTGATGCTGATAATAGCAAACACCTCCCCTACTGAACACACCACACTTTCCAGGTTGTCTGTGTCCAAAACAGACCAGAGAGGCAGACCTTCTGATCTCCTCTCTCTTCCAGCTGGATGTATCACACAGAAGACATGAGAGTATCCCAGACTCTCGTAGAATCAGGTCTTAATAAAACATATAATTAATAACTTAAAGATAGGTAAATTATTTCAATGGGGAAAAGTTCTGTAAAGTGACTGAAAAAGATGAACTAGAAAGGCTGGTAAACACACTGGGTCCTGGATAGGTAGGCACATTCCTCTGGTCCTTGTTCAATTTTCATTGCCTTCATGAGACAAAAATACCCCACTAAGGTTTGGCAGCAAGTCTGCTTCCCTGTCAGGCCTCCGTCGTCTCTCACACGCTTCTCAGTCTGTTCCTTGCTTGTTACCCCTTTTGTCCACTGCCCATCCCACCCTTATTTGGGAAAGCTGTACCATGCCCACCTTTTCTTAGGGAAAAAGAAATCATCCTCCTTTCACCTCCTCCCCCATGGTTTGGCTAGACCCAGAAGGCAGCAGTGAGGACATTCTTACTCTCATAACTTCTGCAACATAATGTACAATACACAACAGTGGGCCAGAAATAAATTAGAGAAGGAATACTTATGTTCCAAGGTTGTGGTATACTCTGCTGCTTTTATGCCCGCAGTGTTTCTGGTGGGGCCCTTTAGAAAGCCAGAGTTAATGCAATGGTCTATGAATAACAGAGTGCAATTAGTGAAGGCTCCTGGAAGCTTGCAAAGCAGGAGAATCGATCTTTGCAAACCTTGGCCTTAGCCTGGAAAGCAGTGGTTTATGATCATGGTGCTTTTTGACCTATCAACATCATGGCAGTATATTACAAAGGCTGCTGCTGTTCTTCCCTGGAGCAGCACTGGAAACAAAAGTGGATTAAGGGGCAGAGGGCACTGTGCTGCCTCCTCAGCTATCCAAATGCAAAAATATATATATTGCATGGCCAAGAAGAATTTGTAATGTAACAGCTTAGTACGGTTGTTAACACACCAGCCCAGTAAGAATCCCCGTGCTGTTGCATTCAGAAGGTCAGGTGCCTCCCCTCACTGTATCTTAACTGGGAGGCTCAGTGGTGAACACTGATTCATGGTTAGCAACTTTCATTTCTGCCCTGACCCAGATTCTGAGCTTTTGCTTCAAACTGGCATGACACTGCAGGGATCAGGGGCCATTTGCTCTGTTGTTGGCAGCTAGGTACAAGACTGTCCAGGGAGAGGTAGAGTGGAGGTGTTGGAAAAAGATTAGTCTCAAACATAGATATTTTTACCTGGGAAATCCTAAAATGCCACTGTGTAATCAGGTGATGCCAGGGATATGCCATACTCAGTCCTTAGGAGCCAACAGCTCTGCTTTGCTGAGGGCTTTAGTGGAATTGCAGTCGGGTGGTGATGTAAGCACAGGAACCTCTCCCTTCCAGTTCTCTTGATCCCATTGCTTTGAATTGCAGATTCAGGCTGAGCATACAAAAGAACATACTGTGAGAATATGGTTTTCTTTCTTTCTTTCTTTCTTTCTTTCTTTCTTTCTTTCTTTCTTTCTTTCTTTCTTTCTTTCTTTCTTTCTTTCTTTCTTTCTTTCTTTCTTCTCTTTCTTCTCTTTCTTCTCTTTCTCCCTTTCTTTATCTCTTTCTCTCTTTCTCTTATAAAAATCTCTGCAAGTGTGCTGAGAAGGGGCGGGAGGGTGTCTGCTGCAGATTATTACTGAGACCACTTGTGACACTTTCTCATTAGCCTGTGTAATGGGAAGCCAATCTGCTGCTCAGGAAGCAGCACTGCAAATTATTTTCAGCCACAGATGATGCAGCCTGGCTTTGAACTGCTTGGGCCTTGTTGCAACAGAAGCACCAACAATATTCATTTAATGTGCATTGACCTTTCTCTGACCTGGGAGACAGAGACAGCTCCTGCTCTGGCCTTTTTCTATCACCATGTTTTTTTTCTGTAAAGATTTTGCTTGGCAGACTACCAGGAGGAAAATATTAAATGCTGTCTGCAAAAAAAGTACCAAGTTTGTTTGGCTTCAGTACAGCTAGGGGAGAGAAACAAATTCGTTTATCTCTCCTCTCCTGTAGCCATGCTGAGGACACATGGCAACTTTTGAACCTTAAAGGACAGCGATATGGAGTGAGGACAAAGGAGTAATCTGGACAAAGGATGCCCCTAGGGCATTAAAAATAACTACTCCCCTCACCTTCTGTTGCTGCAGTAAGCTCACACCACTTGTCACTCAGCAGGAGATCTGTATCAAATAGGATGAAACTGGGGATGACAGGAAGCTCCTGACTGTAGACATCCATCAAGGCCGTGCTTTGGTCATGAAACTCTGAACTACTACCTGCTCCTAAAATGATATCCCTTTAGTATGCAGTTGTAGGGACACAAGCTTTTCATTTTCCATGACAGCAGAAGAGAGACTGGGGATGATGCCCTGACCCCAAAGTTTGACATACTACACAGTAGCAGGCCAGCACAGCCATAGGACCAATTGCACCAAAATTTGAGCACCCACAACAGAGAGATAAATGAGAAGGGGAAACATGAGACAGATGTGGAAGGGCATGGAGAAAACACCTCTTCCTTGAAAATCAGAGCTTAAGGGAAGAGATCATGAAGAAGCAGAATACAAGATAAGAGATTACTGCTTGGTCAAAAGCATAAGACTTCATACTGGAGCTGGATGAGCCTTTACTGACCACACTACACAGCCATCACAGCGCCCGACTGGGTCAGGCACTCAAGACTGATCACAGAATCACAGAATCATTAGGGTTGGAAGGAACCTCTGGAGATCATCCAATTCAACATCTATGCCAAGGTAGGGTTACCTAGATCAGGCTACACGGGAACACATCCAAGTAGGTTTGGAATAACTCCAGAGAGGGAGACCCACAACCTCCCTGGGCAGCCTGTTCCAGGGCTGTGCCACCCTCAATGTAAAAAATTTCTTCCTCATGTTGAGGTGGAACTTCTTGTGTTTTAATTTATGGCCATTGCTCCTCCCCCTGTCATGGGGCACCACTGAAAAAGCCTGGCACTCTCCTCCTGACACTCACCTTTAAGATGTTTGTATGAATTGATGAGGGCCCCTCTCAGTCTTCTCTTCTCCAGACTAAACAGGCCCAGCTCCCGCAGGCTCTCCTCATGAGAGAGATGCTCCAGAGCCCAAATCATCTTTGTGGCCTCTGCTGGACCCTCTCCAGTAGCTCCTTGTCATTCTTGTATGGGAGGAGTTCAGAACTGGGCACAGCACTCCAGTTGTGGGCTCAGCCGGGTAGAGGGTGGAGGATCAGCTCTCTTGACCTGCTGGCCACACTCTTCCTGGGTACCCCAGGGTCCCACTGGCCCTTCTGGCTACAAGGACACACTGCCAGCTCATGGTTGTCATCCACCAAGACTCTCAGGTCCTTCTCAGCAGAGCTGCTCTCCAGCAGGTCAGCCCACAGCCTCTGCTGGTACTTGGGGTTATTCCTCCCCACATGCAGGACCCTACATTTGCCCTTGTTGAACCTTATTAGGTTTCTCTCCACTCAGCTCTCCGGCCTATCAAGGTGCCACTGAATGGCAGCACACACTTTGGGGTGTATACCTAATGGCATACTTTTACATCATCTGCCACCAGAAGGCAATTTTTGTTCTATTTATCCACACTCCATCTTGTTTTCTGCCCCCTTGCTCTACAGATTACTCTGAAAGATATGAAAAACATACTGCAATTTCAGTTGCCTCCTTGGAGGAAGGCCTTTATATTTCCATCTCGGCCTTTCTTGTTCTCTGGTTTATGGATTGCTGACATACTCATGTGGCCTTTGTTATGACCTCTGCACTATATGCCAGCATTTGACAGAGCTCATCCAAGGAACAAATGGGCATTTGTCTCTTATGCAAAGACAGAGCAGTGATGTCTCAGAGAGCCTGCCCTGGATGCAAAAGGGTTGTGCCACATCAAACTGTTCTGACATCAGTTGTTACCTTGGCCAATCATGTAAGCAAACCTTGGTCTGGTACCCACTTCAAAGAAGCTGTGCAGAAAGATCTCATTTTTCCAAACTGCACGGCTGTGAATTCTTCCTCTAACACATCTGCACAAACTTAGGCTTAGAGGGAGGCTTAGAAGGGATAAAGGTTCCATTCCAGCTATTTATCCTGTATAGAATCAGAAACCCAAAAAGATACAGCCAAATTAAGTTCTGGCAATAGCGGAGTTTAAACAAATTGCAGAGTCACGGGACAAAGCCTTGCTGCCTAGAAAGGCCAAGAGGGAACAATACTAGAGCCAATTGCAATTACCTGCTAACCCTGGTATTTCTAAAGCTGACCTCTCATTGCTATTGCTGGCTGCGTATTTTTTACAGCAATCTTGAATGTTTACATTGAATTAATAAAATGCAAACATTTGTGTCATTAACTTCTGGGCTTGGTAATTCTGATGTTTCTGGTATTTCTTCTCCAGTGTGCAGAGAGCACTCCTCCCCTCCCTCTCCTTCAGTTTTGTAAAGGCTCCAAGTAGCTCAGTATAATCTCTGCCCTTTGTTCCAAGATCCCCTTGTGGGTCCTTGCTCTGATTTGGGATTAATCTGAATATATCCTCTGACCAAATGACTATACCCCATCTCAGCACACTCCTGCTCCACATTCTGCTAAGTTGATTATAGGGCTAATTGGACACAGGCAACAGAGCTATTTAACTTCCCTGGAAGAAGACAGCACTTAAATGCCCAGAGCCATTGAGAGAAGCTCTACGCAGGAGCTAATTTTTCCACCTCACTTACCACAGGCAGCTTTCATGCACTGGAAGTTTTAGGGCAATACTTCTCATCAGAAAAGAAACCAAGTGTTCGGAAGCAAGCTGCATCAGCCCAGGACATTAATTTTCTCATTCTCTAATCTGTGTTGAGGTGTGCCCCAAATGGCCCTTTTCCCTATTGGGAAACATAAGAGCCAGCAGCATTACAGCTCCTACAAAAAATGATGCAGAGGATGGAGTGAGCCTGCTGCTGTTCACTGAAGAAAGCTGAGGAAAATGGGATGAGATTGGGAAGGAAAAAAAAAAAAGAAAAAAAAAAAAAGGAAAGACTGAGCATTTGGGGAAAATAAGTAGAGGAACAGAGAAAGCAGAGAAAGAAAAGTGGACAAGAGGACAGAGGCTTCTCCTTCAGCTGGACAAGTAAAGCTATGCCACTGAACAACTCTGGGAAAAGCTTTCTGGTTATCTGGCAAGAGGCTGCTGAAAAAGGGAGCTGAAGAGTGCTCTTGATATCCCTGTAGTTTTGAAACCTTCCAAAGGAATTGTTTCCTCCTGGTATTCATCAATACTGGTTTCCCATGGGTGTGATAGGAAGGGGGACTCTTTTAAAAAGGTTTTAGCTGCTTGAAGGTCACCTCAAACACCACTCTGAAGACAATGACATGGGTAAACATTTCAGCCTCACCTATGCTCCAGCAGACAGAACAGAAACCTCACTGTTTTTGTGGTATCAAAGTGCTCCCTTGTGAAAATGAGAGAGCCCATATATCCAGACATCTCAGTCCATCACGTGGCTTGAGCCCCACCACACCCTAAGCCCTGTTCACAGCCATCCTTGTGTGATGGGTGTGGGGCTCTGTGCTGGGGACACACAGCATTGCCCTAGGAAATGCAACCTGTTGTGCGACAGCATGTCACCCCCTTTGCCAAACAAAAAGCAGCTGGGAGAAAACATCTCCCCCTAAATGTAGATTTATTAACACTCAGCACCAGGAAAGTCAAGGTCAGGGGTTAAAGCTTGCCTTTATCCATCACCTCTTGATATGACCTTGGTGGGGCTTTTTGCAAAGGGCAGGGACAGTTGACGCTGTAATGAGCTGCTCTTCCCAGGAGACCCAGCACAAAGAAACAGTACAGAACATCCACTTTCATGTATCAGTGCAAGAATACAGGTTTGATTGGCAAGAAGTTTTCCATTAAAAATACATGGGAACTTACCTCAGAGAGACAGAAAGTAGACCCCACAGGATAAAGTCTTTTCAGCCAGCTTTTAATGAAGACAATTATATCCATGTATTTGAGGCTTTCCTTCTTCATTCTTCTCCAAAGAAAACAGGCTCATTTCACAGGGCAAAACTAGAATAAAAAATAAACTTAGAACTGTTGTACTTTAACTGGTCAATTACATTTTGAAATCTGAGTGACTGGTTTTAACACAACTAAGATGGTCCATAAAAATATTAGCTCACGTGAATGTGTAGTAGCTGCTTTTCAGAATGAAATGGTTTTTAAATTCTGAGGAAATTAATAGTTTCTAAAGAAAGAAGAAGAATACAACTTGGGTGGTCACTGAGACCATTCATTTTAATGAGTTTACCAACAGATTGGATAATACAAGGAAGGATCTAATGCTGCTTTATTCTGAGTACCTATTGAGGCATTCATTCATCTCTCAGTCAAGACTGGATGTCACACGTTTTGTCATTTGTTTGAACTTTTATTCCAAGCATGGTAAACAAGTTGTTCTTTGGTGCCCTCCTTCAGTATTTCCTGTCCCGTCCCTCCCTCTCCAGGCACACGTGGAGAGTCTGTAGCAGTTTGCTCAGTGGATTTGTGGATTTTACCCAGTGAACTACAGAGTTTGTTTCACCTATCTGTATTTCTGAATTTGAACTCCAATCTCATATTCATAACTGATGTATCTCAAAGCATGGAACTTCACAGCACACAAAACATCCTCTTTTGCTCAACTGGTTCTCTATTACTACTGACACAGGGCCATTATTTTTATGCAGGTAAGGACAGGGAAGAAAGCCCCTCAGTCACCAATCCAGACTGGAACGATGCCAAAAATTACTGGTGTTTCATGTGGAATAAAGGCAGAAAGACAGTGCACATAAACCAGTTTACACCCCTGTCTGCTAGCAGATCTGGTCCATCAGGATTAGATTGTTCTCATCTATGAACATTTTCCCTTCTGTGCAGTACATCATCTTCTGAGGTTCTGAGGTGAAGTTAGGGGTGCAGATGAAGTTCAAGCATCATTATTAGAAAAGAGAGAGATGCTTTGGAGTACACAAATCATGATACCTTTAAAGGTGCCCAACAGGTTCAGAGCAGACACTGTAAAAAGTACCTCTTTTAAAATTGCCTCCAGCTGGAAATCAGAAGACAAACGAACCATAGTCACCAGCATTTTTTAAAACTTTGGTCTTGGTTTAAAGAGCTGAACTGTGAACATGGGATCATGTGAACCATAACAGCCTCATTAACTTAAAGCTGACCTGGACCAGCAACTCTCTCAGAATGGCCAGGACACAGGGCCAGGCACTTCTCCACCCACCTCCAGCAGCAGCACTGGAGAAAACAGAGGCACAAACATCTGCCACATGCACACTCCCACTCAGGAACCATCACACCAGATGGTATTAACAAAAATCAGATAGCACAGGCAAGAGCCCATGGACAACAGGGATTACAGCAGCACTGAATCTTGGCTAACTCTGAAGCTGGATAGATTGGGCAAAATGGCTCTTCTGTTCACTCTGCCTTGCACTCTGCCCTTCTATGAAGCAGCCACAGTGGGCCACCATCATGGCACTTGGCTGTGTTCCACTCTATCCCCAGAAGCTGTAAGAAACTCACACAGGGGAGTACCCTTTATCAAAGTGCCCAGTTCCTCCAAGACAAGCTTTGGGTTCAAATGACATTAATTTGCAAAATTCTCTGATTTCTCTCTGAATGTCTCTGTGTTGTTTAGTGCTTTTCTTAGAGCAGTCTATTTTTTCTCAGTATTGCATTTATAAGAAGAATTTCCTTACCCAGAACCAGCAGACACTCCCCCTGCTTCACACTTCCTTATCTTCCTCCTTGTCCCCACAAAACTATTATTTAAAAACAGGAAAAAATACTCTGGCAAACAATCTTCCCCCCATCCTCCCTGCTATCTGTTTAAATATCCTTGACTGCAAGACATTCAGTACAGAACAGTCATCAATTTTTAATTCATTTAATCTCTTGGTAACAGTGTTCTTGTGAACTGAAGGGCCCCTGAGGAAACTTCAGAGAACCCTCAGACACTGCATCCAGGAATGAAATTCTGAGAATAAAGTGGACTCTGTGACACTGTATGGGTTAATGGGGGAAAAAAAAGATACTTAAAACTGAGAACCTTTCACCCCCAGCCAAATCAAAACACATTGTAAACCAGAGCTCTGTACCCTAACACAGCACAGATTGAAACAAGCAGCAGGGAGAGAATTCCCTGCGTCAGAGATGTTCATGATTCAGCAAACTTGGGAAGGAGCCCTCTGAGTAAACATGTGGGTTGTCTGCGCTCCTGGTCCTGCTCCTGCTTCTTCGTTCTTGTTCCAAGAAGCTCAGAGAACATCCTTTTATGCTGTCAGTAATTAAATTCTGCCTGCTTAAATGCCCTGGAAGTCTCAAGAGAGCACAGTTTTTCTCCTTGAGTCTGTAAATGTGGGGGAATCTAACACTGTGTGTATCTGCATTGTTCTCCAAAGAACTGCCACTCAAAAATGGACAAAATGCTACCTGTGTACAACATGAATGTTATTTGGCTCTGTAGGCATTTTAGGGTAGGGAGCAAGAGGATTCTTGGTTATATTCAATCATGTTGTATGTCATATGTAGCACTCACAGGCCCCAGATGTACTGGAGTGTGGCATGAAAACAGGGAAAGAGCAAAACCCTGTCCCCATTATTTTATCATCTCATGAAAGAAGTTAAAAGTAACTTATAGGTCCAGTTCTGTGGTAGCCAAAAATGATGTGTTTTATCTGAACCCAAGTTTTCTCTTCATGGCATGTGTAAGAACTAAATTTCTCTGAGGAGGCTTTTGGAAGGAGAAACAGGTTTGATCACACGCTGTATGATACCGAGCTTAATGTATGCATAGAGCCACATCAGCTTTACAGCACCCAAGCAGCACAAAATGCACATAGCTCCAGATATCCAAAGTGTCTGGATCCCACTGACTATCACAGAGAAATGCAGTGCTAACAAGGGTGGCAGCAAAAAGAAGCCTAAAGCCTTCAGCTGCCCTCCTCAGCACCCTCAGCCCTCCTTCTGAGTTGAGATCCCCACCTAGAATTTCCTTACCTGTAATACCTGGCAAGCTGCTCTGTAGGGATGGGAATGGCTCAGTCCTGCTCAGCTTCTAGAGGCCAATGCTAAATAGCTACTTCAAGCAGACTCGGTTGTAAAGAGACTGTGACTGTTTACACTAAATCACACAACACAATTCCCGTCTTTCCACATGCACCTTAGCGTAACAGGCAGGCTGCTCCTGTAATGACAGGCAGCACAAGAACACAAAGCATTACACTTCAGAGCTACTCAGTAAATTGGGATGGTTTTTTTGCAAGATTATGCAATGTGTAGGACATTTGAGGTCTATTTTTGAAAAAATGGTGACCAGAAAATTGCAATGCAAAACATGGCTTTGATGCTTAGTGCCAAAGCGCTTTCCACCAGCAGAACAGCAGCTCAGCCAGCCAGACACAGAGGTGCTGGGACAATTTGCCAAGTTACTATTTCTTGCAGAGACTTCCCCTATTTGTGATGCCTTTTCCTAAACAAGTGATTTGCCATTTACCAGCAGCAACCTCTGATTCTTTGCCTGTGTACCTCCTGTTCTTTTTCACACTATTAAGAACATTATTTTCTATTCTTCTGTCAGTGGAGTGTGCTGATGATTAGCACTGCAATATCTGGTCCTCTTTATTGAAAATGTTAATCCTTCCTTTTTGCAGGGTTTCTTTAGCCAGGGGTGTTAATACTTGGTTAATAGAATCAGGCTGCTTTTTTCTTCATCTCTTGTGTTCCATGGGTTTTATTTTTTGTCTTTTGGTCAGAATTTATTATAGTCTCTTGTTTGGTTCTCTTTTTTTTTTCCTCCAGAGGGGCTGCTTTGACTTTTCTTGCCTTTTTTTTTTTTTTTTTTTTGTTCCTGTGATTATGTTCTAACATTCAGCAGTCAGAACATTCATTGCTCTGTGTCTTTTTTTGGTTTCTGTAGTCTGTAAAGGGAACTTAAGAGTGTGTCCATCAAGGAGGAGTTACCTGTGTTCACAACCAGGAAGACTGGGAGCTGAGAGGCTTCCTTCACTCAGTGCAGAGGTAAGGCTTTCCTTGGCATTCCACAAGCTTCCCTTCAACCTGAAGATCCTTTCAGAATTTGGATAGTAACTAACAAACACCCACTGCTCATAAGACATTTTTTTTCCGTGGAGAGAGCATGATGTGAAGCATGGGTCACCTACTGTACCTTCAGGAATCACAGATCCTGCCCCAGGGGATAGATGAGGTTGCCAAGATGCAAACCAGAGATGGCTGCAGAATGAAGCATAGCTAACTTCAGCGGCATGATCTTTTAATCCTGATCAGGCAGCAGTTCAGTGAAAACTCCTCTTGTTTTGATGTGAAGAGCACAGACCCTATTTCCCACAAATTGCTGGTGATTTTCTTTAAAAGGAAAGACATCACCTGGAGAAATGCAGCCAGTCAAGGAAGGAAAATGCGAAGTCATCTGATGCTTTGTCTCTCCTGATTGCAATCATATTTTATTCTAAAGTAAAGATAAACTGTTTTGGCATGAAACTAGGAAGCAGTGGATGTTCAACATGTAGCTACTGTGGATATGGGACTCCAGGACGATTTCCAAGGTCGCCTCAACACACAGATGTGCTCGCACTGGAGATAGTTTCAGCAGGCACACCTAAAGCTGGCTGGAGCTACGGGAATTGGTTGGCTCTCCCTCCATCTATCCAGCCGGCCCGCGGAAGGCGCAATGGGGGCACTGCGGGGCAACTTTCCTTGCGTCTTCTAACGAGTCAGACCGTGAGGTTGGCAGAGTTCTCCTTTGACTCTTGGCCTCTAAACACGCGTGACCCTGCCTGTGCTACAGCTCCCAGGCACAGCCGGCCCCGGGATAAGGAGCGGCCCCGGGAGCGGTCCCGGGATAGGGAGCGGCCCCGGGATAAGGAGCGGCCCCGGGATAAGGAGCGGCCCCGGGAGCGGTCCCGGGATAGGGAGCGGCCCCGGGAGCGGCCCCGCCCGGAGGCTGGGCCCGCGCACGGCGCCGCCCGGTGGCAGCAGCGCCGCATTGCAGGGGCAGCGCACGGAGCCGCCCTGGGGCTGCGGCGCGGCTTGAGCGACAGCCGTCCCTAATTATGTTAATTGCACAGCTTCTTCTTCTTTTTTTTCTTTTCTTTTTTTTTTTTTCCTCTCCAGAAGCCCTTAGGCTTTTGTTTGCAGGGAATAAATAAAGAGGGATTAGTTACGTTTATCCGTGTTTTCCTAAGTCTTTACGGAATAACTGTTACGTGTAATTAAGTAATTTGTCTGTCCTTGACCAAGCTGATAGCAAATTACCAGACATTACTGATGAGGTTCCATTACATTTTAGAAATAGATTACATGGATCTGGGATTTATTGATTTTATTTCTTATTTTAGACAGGATCAGCTGGAAATAATGGTCTTAGGAAGGTGAAAATGCAATGTGCTTTGACAAGTTGCCTTTATCTAGCAGTATTGTTTAGCTATATATGGATGTGGGACTCCAAAACCATTTTTAACATTGCCCCAACACAGAGATACTCTCCCTCGAGAGACAGTTTCAGCAGGCACACCTGGAGCTAAGGGAACTGATTGAATCCTTCCCTCCACCCACCCATCCATCCAGCTGAGGAGCTGTTGTCTTCTCCACAAAGGATCTGCACTGAACCAGCTGCAGCACAAGTTTTCCATTCACAGCTTTCCCCTGCCCAGTGTCAAACATGCTGATTGGATATATTCAGGCAACTTTTGTTAAGAGCAATATCATCCTGTATCTGTCCTCTGTGATCCTGCTAACTGATATTTAAATAATTCACACTCTTCAAGGATCCAGCTTAGCTGCTTCCCCTATACTTTCTGCATCTCAAATCACTAATCCATATACCCTTTTCTTAAAATCTGCTTCCTGTGAGGTTTCCCATATAATTGTCAACCCAGATTGATGAGTTTCTCTTCAGGAACCACGAAGCATTGATGTGCAGAGAGAATGTCAAAACGTCATGTTTAAAATTAGATTCTCTTGTTCAAGATACAGCTACCATTTCATTCACATGCTTTGAAGGCACTTTATTGAGCCTGCCAAATCCTTACAGACTCCCAAGGAATATGTTCTCCTGAAAACTGAGACTGGATACTTCACCTTAAAATTTACTGATCTTACTACATCCTTGTTCTTTAGGTATATATTAATTTACTATAACCACACAAACATACTTCTTACTAAACATATGCACCACTCTGCCAACAGAAGGCTTGGAAGTATGTCCACAACTCCTGACAAATTGCAAAAGCAAAAAAATCTCCCAAGGAGATACTGCACTGGCGCATTTGCCAAAAGGCCTGTCCAGAACTGATTGCAGCCCACCATGGGGCTCTGGAAAATGTGGCATCAAGGCTAGGTCTTCAAAACTGAAAGGCAGCAACTAATCATAATTAAAGGGTGTGGATGTTCTTTCATCCCCCGGGAGCTAGCTCTTGGGGTAAAATAAGAAACTCTTTCACTAAACCCCATTGTGTGGCTTTGTCTTCCAAACACACTGGGGAAAAGAAGGGGAGGAGATTCAATAAGCACATCCAGGAGAAATTTGGATTACAGCCAAGAGTCGTGATCTGGACAGTGCCAAGACTGTGAGCAGCACAGAGAGGAGGGGTCGCTTCCAAAAGACTTTTTGCAGAGATTTTATCCCTGCCAAACCCTCCTCCCAAGGCTATAAGTAAGCCATGATGGTTATGCCTTTTTTTAGTGCATGCAAAACCTCTGCTACCAGAAATTAGAATGCCATTGTGATGCTTCTGTTTCTTGGGGAGATGTCAGCTGTTTCCTCAGAGAAGTAAGCAGCACCCAAGGGCAGGTGCCAATGCACAGGAAACATTTTAGGTGATTTTGGTCACGGGCCAGCCCATGCCTATGGATACATCGGCTAAACTGGTCTAGTTTACTGGGGCATGGGATTTCAGGCCTTTTTTCTCTGACAACCTGACCTGGCACATAGGCAGCAGGATATGCTCCAGGGAAGGCAGCTATTTTCAACAAGAGAAATGTGAGAAGGTGAGAGTCCCCCAGCCAGTCTGAAGCACTGGCTACCCACTGATGTGGGTGAGGTTTACTGCGGGGGGATCAGCAGACTCCAGCTGCTCACTGGCATGCCTAAAGGACAGTCCCTCTCCCTACTCCTCTCCTCCTCTCTGCCCTGCTTCTCTCAAATCAGCTCTTGCTCTCAGTCTGCCCTGGGTGAACTGATTCAGCTCATTAAACTGGCTGAAAGATAATTAACTGTGCCTGTGAGGGGAAAAGGGCAGGACACACTCCTCAGGGACAGGGAGAGGCAGTCCCAGAGACATTTCTCCAGGCTGGGAGTGGCTAGTCTTGACCAATCCTCCCTTTCAAATAGGCCAAGGAGGGACAACTAATCACAGTTCTTGCACAGGTCGCCTTCCATGAGATTACGTGCCCCGTTCCCCTACCTGCATCCAGGCTGGCAGCTCGAAGCCACCAGGGAACTTCACGTGCCCCTCACACGCTCCACACACCGCATTCAGCATGAAGGCACCTCCTCTCCTCTCCTCCACCTCCCACACGCAGCATCGCCAGTCCGTGGATCTTGCCAGAAGTCCACCACTGGCAGCTGTAGTTGTGCCGCCTTAGCCCGAGCAGAAACGTCCAAGTTTTGTTCTCACTGATAAATGTGTGAGGGTTTCATAGTGCCCCTGAGGAAGGATGATAATTATTTTGCTTATTTTAGGAGTTTTTATAGCTGACCTTTCTGTTGTCAGAACTACAAGTCCCACAGATCAGCATATAAGTTACATTGTCTTTTGTCATCACGAGGAGCACAAACTTCTCTCAGTTTCTTTCTTCTCCTCCGTGGGGAGAAACCAAACTTGTTTTTTTCAATAGCTCAGTCGCTGTCCCTTTGTTCTGTTTGTATAAAGCAAAATGCAAAGAATCCTGAGGAAGCAACCAATTTTTGTATTCCTATTACAAAGAACAAGTATGTCAGAAATCTTTTGGTTTTTTTCCCTTGGAACCTGTCTTTTTATGTAAGCACTTCTTGAAACATAACAAGTAAGTCCTTCCTTCATTTCCCTTTCCATTTGGAATGGGTAGAGAATTACACAACAGAGAAGGGCAGTTCATTTTCCTAAATGTTTTTTCTAACAAGCAACAGGATGGCAACTTAGAGCTGGCACCATTTCTTCAGGTCTTAGCGTCCTGGCCAGGTCACTGTGGAGAAAAAAAAAGCCCAAAGTGTCTGGATTCCTTTTCTGAATGGCTGCTCCTGCTGTTCTGCAGCTGCTGCCCCTCGCTTCACTGGCGAGCGCCGATGTCCCATGGGCTGCTCCCCTGCTCCTGCCCTGCCTGCCAGGGTTCCCTGCCCAGCAGTGCCACCCTCAGAGCCGTGCCTGGGGTGTCACTGGCTGTGGCTCAGCCTGGCCAGCATCACCCTTCACCTGACCCCAGCTTGCTCCCTTCACACGGGGCAAAGATTGCTGGGGCACAGCTCTGAGTGCGCCTCGGCACTGATGGAGCTCGCACTGCTCAGAAGCACTCCAAAGCCCCTCACTGTGTGTCTCATTCTTGTCACACAGACCCTCTTCCCTTGGCTGCCTCGCAGAGCACAGTGGTCAGGCTGTAGTTAGTCCCATGTCCCCATGCTGTGTCTGGAAAGATGCTGTGGAGCAGCTCTTTCTCTCCAGACACCTAACCTGGATCTCTTTACCTCATTATCTGTGAAATAGAGGCCATCTATAACAGATTTTTTTTCTTACATCTGATTGCTGACTGCGTGAAAATTCTTGCTGTAATACCTTCTCCCCATTCAATTTTTAGCAGATTAGGACACAATTCTACTTTGTAATACATCAGAGATATATCATCATTCCTTCTGAAATCCTGGAGTGATTGAGGATAGCTTTTAATTTGGGGTGCTGTAGAAAGCATAGGCTCTCTCCTGGTTTTGAGCTTTCAGCTGGTGCAGGGGACCAGGAACAAAAAAAAAAAAAGTGGACAAACACTGAGTTATGTGCTTGCTGAGTGAAACTCTCTCTATTTAAAAACAGTTATATCTTAGGAAAGGTTTTCTCTTGACAGAGATTCTTTACTCTAACACTTGTAATGAGTATTTATTACAACAGTTGCATTTGTCAGTCCCTTGTATGCTCCGGGCTTTCTGGAGATTTAATGCAGCTAAATGAGACAATGGACTGGATTTCTGGTGAAATATCAGATACTTGTCCTCTCTTAAAAAACCAAAGTGACTATTTCATATAGTTTTTCAGCTTTTCTTACATGGCAGCACCCATTCTGTTTCACATAGTGCCAACAAGACACTTTAAAATTTCCTGGACCTTCTACCTTGGCAGCTCAGCAAGAACAGCTCTCTCTGAAACCTCCCTAATCAATTGACTTTGCCAAGCCTTTTGCTTAACAAATCCTGCAATTGCTTCCAGCTTTTTCCCACAAGTGATACCAAATTAATGGATTTGCAGTCTCTTGGTGAGTCTCTTGGCCTTTTCTTGTCTGATTAGGCACACTCTGGCCTGCTGGGAGAAATGTACTGCATTGATAAAGATGCTGGAAGAGGTTCATTTCATGTCCCACTTTTCTTTTGCATTCTTTGGATTCATGCAAGTCAAAATGTTACATTGACAAGATTAAAAAACTCGAAGTCCCTCAATATGGGCACATCTCACGTCATGACTAATCCAGTGTCTTAGGTATCCTAGGCAGTCATGCATGCTATTCCAAATCTGTCTTGCATTTAAGAGCTTGGCCCAAATTCATGAGTGTATTCTTAAAAGTATATTTGGGGCTTAACTGTACATGCAAATAAAATGTTCATATAAGTAACCTAAGGCCCCGGCAAATCTAACTTTATGCCTCTGTCAAACAATCCAAACCAAAGCAGTATATGAAATTACTACATTTTTAAGCATGGATATTTTGAGCATACAACTGCTTTCCGAATGCTATTTTCTCTGTCATATGTTTAGAATCACTGTCCTTAAACAACAGACTTGTCTTAGAAAGAAAAACAACAAACAGGATTTTGTTATTTTTCTAAACAGTTTCAGTTCTATTTCTGCCTTGTACCAGATATTGTTTCATTTCCAGATAATCCAGTAAATCTCAGAAGCAGCTAACTCTTGCACCCCACTACATATGAAAATGCTCACACTTCACTTTCCTCACTCTTCATTTGGCCACCAGTCATGCTGCACACATAACAGGATTCAGGTCTTCTTTCACAGAATCTGTGTTCAGACTGCTAATAATTTCCAGTTCTGCCCCCCTAGAACTAGCAGATTCCTCTGACCCTAGGCTTCCCTTGAGCACAGATACTGATTGTTGGGCTGGAGAGGTGCTCTAGGATTTGAGGATCATGAACCTACCTTCTGCAGCATCCATGGATAGGAATCCCACCACCAAGCCTTTGCACACCCCGGGCGGGAAAGCTCTGCACAGCTTCTCCTGGCACTGAGCCATTTCACAGTCAGGAACATAGCCACAACCCAGTGAGACAGAAGGGCAGGCAGAAAATCCTTTGGTCAGCCTAATTACTGAGTTACTGCCTGGGAGGGGAGAGATACAAAGCCCCTGGATTGTTTCTGTTTAATTTCTTTCTGACAATAATCTAACATGTACACAGGAACACAGAATCAGCACTTTAGTTCTGGTCCTTGGTATCATGTCATCTGCTCAAGAGAGTCTTGGATAGGATGGAAGCTATAAATTGTGGCATATGTTTGGTTTTGCATGCTAATCATACATTCAGAGATTATAAATTCCAATTTTAACAGTCCTATTCACCAGCATTTTTCTGTCATCAAACTACTTCTTTCCCCCTGAATTTTTGCACTGAAATTAACAGGGACTTGAAACATTCTCAGTTCAGAGAGTTGTAGGCAGAGTATTTGAGGTAAATCCCCCTATTCGGTCAAGAGCTCCTCTCAACCTGATCACCATTTTTGGTTTCTGGGGTTTGGTAACACTGCTATATCTCAGCAGCTCTTGATATTGCTATACAATTTTCCTTGGGTTTCTTGGGGGATTTAGTGGGGGGGTTTTATTGTTTTTGTTTGGGGTTTTTTATTATTATTTTGGGTTTTTTTTTTTTTTTTCTTTCAAAAAGGCTTATTTCTCCTGTTCTTACCCCAGCAGTTAGTACTAGATCAATGCACCTTCCTTACATTCCTTTTTTTTACCTGAAGTTGAAGGTAACTTTTGCTGAACTGACAATCCAGGGGATTCTCAACATTTTATCTAATAGTGAGCAGTAGGATAAATGTCACTCAATCTCTTGGAAGATATCCTCAAACACTTCTCACTAGTTTTGATCCCCAGCCACTCCAGTAATGGTGTTCCTTGAAAGGGACTCAACACTTGATACATATTACCTCCCACTATTAACATCAATACATTTCTCACATTTTATAACTTACTCTTACACCCATCTTTAATAAACCCTCAGTGGGAATAAAATTTATCCTTTTTCTGAGAGTACATCTGAAAATTCCTCTTTGTCCCAGTAAAACTATGTGTAATGCCTGTGTCCTTGTTCCCAGCAAGCTGTCTAGGACATTCTTGGTACAGCTCTTGGTTTCAGGTCAATCCATTTAGCATCTCCTCAAACACTATTAAGAAGAACACCTCTGAGCAAACAGGACCTGGCACATTCTCTGTTGACATCATTTATATTCATACTTTGTCAGTGACAGTGTTCAGAAATCACAGTCACATCCAGAAAAGCGTCTGGCACCACTAAAGAGCAGCATCAACCCAGGCAAGTCCTATGGCATTGGGACTTAACAGGAATGCAACCAGGGCAAGAGATGTCACTCAGTCCCTCTAGCGATGTGTATGTCTCCATCCTGTTGTATTTCACCATGCAGGATACCAGGGTTTGCTTCTGGCACCAGGGCAAAAGCAAAGAGGGTCACTGGAAACAACTTCTCCTCCCTCACATGTGTGAAGGAGAAAATAAAGAGTAGAGCAAAAAGGAATCCCACTGAAGGCATCCAAATGCTCATGACTTCTGATTCATGACTTCTGATACCTGCATGTTCAGGCAAGACAAGAAAGCCATTGCAGCTCCTGGATGTTTGCTTTCAGTCTCTGGGTCTTAGTCATGTCCCATGCTTTTTCCATACTTCGGGAGCTCCATGATGTGTTTTTGTGGCCTTTGGGTTTGGGACTTGCTTTTTTCTTTTATGATAAGATATTTCAGATAATCTATAAGTCAACTATTGGAGTATTAACTTTTGCCCTAAGCCTCAATGTGAGCTAGGCAGCTATGCTTTGTGCAAGAAATTTTTGTTTTGTTGTCAAGGGTTAATTATCTTCACAGTTGTACTTCTTTGTTTCCCACTCTTACTGTCTTGGAATTTAAGGGTTTGGGGCAAATTTCTTTGTTACAGATAACAAGCTGCTATTTTATCTTCCCTGAAATTGCAAGATTGACTGGGAAACCTTAGATCAATCACAGACTATGTTAGGCCTTCACCTTCTCTGTACAGTATCAGTTAAAAACATACTGCTCATTTCAAGGGCAGTGCAACACTTTTCAAATATTTGTAGCAGTTTCACAGATAACTTTCTCTGTCTGAGTGGATAGAAAATGATTAAAAACATCTTGAGGATCAGCTATTGTGAAAAAAAAAAAAAAAAAAAGCTCCCTATTGTGTTCTTTTTCCTCTGCAGAGCTGACCTAAAGCTGACTTTGTGCTTTCCTCACTTACCTGTTTCCATTTTCCCGGAAAACTCAACACTGGCAGTGCTTCTCTCTGCCTTGTAATTCGAGGAGTGCTGGCCTCATGCAGGTTACCCGTGGTGTTGTGTGCTGCCTGTCCAGCAGTGAGCCATGGAGTATCCCAGAGGCAGGCTCCCTCTGCCATCTCAAGCTCTAGCTGCTCCGTGTGGGGTTAGCCTGAGAGTCTGAAGCACATCACAGCTTGTCCCAGCCAATTCTTGCAGACTCTCCAAGGCCATAATTTCTTCTTGCTTTTAGTGATCATTTCTTGGTCAGATTGAATGAGTGCTGCCACCTCCAGATATACTTTTCAGGTATCAACCTCCTCTCAGTTATTTGCATTCACAGTTATACCAAAACTCTTGCTGGTGGAGCAAGTTGGTTGATCCATAGCACTGGAGGACTTTGTGTTAATGGAGACCTTGCTGAAGAAGATCCTCAGTTTAAAAATACCAGGAAATATTTAACAGCTGCCTTTCTACATTTGAGTTTTGCTGTTATAAATTTCCTGGTATTTTTTTTGCCCTGTCCATACTCTTGATCCAAGGGATAAAATATCTATGAGTTTGCCCATTGATCACAGCTGCAGCTACATTTTCAGCCTGACTACAAGACTTTACAAAATGGAAAATTTGAGCAGACATCTGTGGATATTCTAAACATAAATCCAAAATGAATTTTCCCCAGCATATTTCCCTTCATATGAAGTGACACTCTCCTGTATAGCAGCTCATGTGCTGCTCCACCAATGGAGAAAGATAAAAGTAGATGTTGCTGTCAGTGGAGACCATTTGGCTTATTACCAGCTGATCACACACACACGTGTGTCACCTGCATAAACAGGACTGGGATATTATTAACAGGCTGGGGAGAACCAAACAGAAGATATGGAACATTACAACAGAATTCCAAAGTACAAACCAGACTTTAAGGTATCAGCTCAAAACACCAAATTATTGGGTGTCGAAATCGGCAGCATCTACATTGGTGAAGGCTATGTCCTGGAAGTGTGCCTCTGAACAGGCTGCTTTGCTGGATGTTGAGATGCCCACCAGCAAGGTCTTGGCATAGTCTCTGCCCTGTACTGGATTCCAAATGCCAGCTGAGGCTGGTCAATGCACGACCAAGGAGGCTGGCCTGATGTACATTGTCACAGAGAGTGAAAAGTCCCAGTCGTCAGCCGCAAATGAAAGAGAAGCAAGTTGCCTATTATCCAGCACAGAGTTCGGAGCCAGCTGTGTGATGCACAAGTCCAGCTCAAGAGATTTTTCCCCTTACTGAGATAGAGAAATGGTACATTATCTGAGTAGACTTCTGAAGAGAAGAACAAATAGCATTTTGGGTTAGTTCTACTCAAACCATGTTACAGGACTTCTACAAAAAACACGCACTGAACATCTAGTGATAATGGTTTGTACACCTGACTTAAAACCTACATTTCTGAATATTCCCTTGCATGGCTTCATTGTAGTTCCACGGAGATGCAGTGCTAGAAAAATCTTATCCAAATATGTGTAAAGTTTACAATTCTGTAAGTCCCAGCTGTTGAAGAGGTCAGAGAACTTCCAAATGAAACTGCATATCCAGTTTCAGCTGGCAACTACCAGAAAGTTAAGTGAAAAAATCCCAATCCCACTTCCAAAGCATATTCTTTGCTAGGCACTGTAATATATCACCTTCTTCTGTAAACTTCTGGCATCTCCAAGTTTCATCCATAGGAAAAGAATAGTTGGAAAAAGTATCACAGCTTCTTTTAATAAGATACTATTGTGTTTTTGTGAACTCCAATATCAGGAAGCATTTTTCAAGTGCATCACAGAAAATTAATGTCTTGCAATATTCATTAATTGAATTGCATTTTAATATATCATTTGACTAATAATGTAAGACATTTATATTTTGGGCTTTTCTGTCTCAAAACCAGCTCTTTCTCACAGATCCCACTTCTTCATACCTGTGACATCGCATGAATCATGACATCAGAGTCATTACCGTGGAAAGACACTTGCCTCACAATATTATTGTGTTATCAAACAGAAGCAGCTGGGTAATGTGGCTGAATAATCCTGTTCTGTATATTCAGCAATAGCAAAATGAATACCGAAAATTACTAGCAAACTAAATAGCTACTTCTATAAATACTCCCCTTGCAAAAGTTCACCCTATTTTAAAAGCCACTTGTTAAATGCTATTTAGTATATATATAAAGACTAGTGGATGAAGACCAAAGTCCTTGAAACAGACAAGAAAAATACCTCATTGCTAAGTGTAAAGTAAAATTCTCTATCTCTTTGCTTTATCTGTATGACTTTTGTGTCCCCATCAGCCAGAAAGAGGCATTTTGCTTGCTATCACTACCAGCTGCTTGGGCATTTCTGGTTTTAAAAAAAAGTAAACAAGTGTCCTGTACATCGATTACTGTAGCACTTTGCACCACTGCATTTCATTCCTCTCAATATTGAGAGGCAACATTAAATCCCTGCTTGGATTTAGAACCACCAACTTTCTCCACAACAAATGGAGACAAGTAGATAAGTGACAAGTAGTGAGGGATGAGCACCAGAAGTCTGTTCTGGAGAGTCAAAGAATTCTGTTGAATCAGTATTAGTGGAAAAGGAAGTGTGATAGAGTTGGAAAATACCACAACAGTTTCAAACTAGCCTAATTTGGGCCAAATTTAAAGCCAATGCCACTGAGGAAAGCACCTTGAAAGGAAGGAAATTTCAGCAACCCATGATCTGAGTTGCTTGGGTACTCAGCAAGATTACCCACCATGTTGTTATGACTGATGATAGCACTGTTGACCAAAGAAAAGAGCCCAACAGCATCTGGGCATTATGGTAGGATTCATTCTTAGAAAAGGTATCCTGCCCTACAAGTGGATAAACTTTGTGCTACGGAGACATGTCCTGTCCTTGTGCTTGGATGGTGAAGTAAGCCTGTCCATATTGCACACAAAGTCCAAGGCACAGACCAGTGAGCTGTCACTGCAGGCCGATCTGTCTACACATGGAGGGAAAATGTGCACCAAATAGCACTGAAAGCTCCAGAGGAGAGTTTGGATAATAGAGCTGTTCCCTTTCCTTCACACTGAAACAAGTAAATGAGATCTCTTTCCCCTCTTCTCTCTTTAAAATATTAGAAATCATTACCAAAGCTTGGCTATTATATTCCCTGTGCTTAAAAGCCCCTGTTTTCTTCTTTATGTGAAAAGAACATTGAATGCATCACATTTACTGCTGAACAAATGCATTTACCAGTTCTCTTAAATGCCAGAACAATTGCTTTAACAGAGTTAATAAGGGGGGGTGGTGATGTGAACAGCCTTATTTTTGTCCTTAGCGCCCCAAAAGGAAATGTGTTTCTTACTAATAATAGTGTATGTGACAGAAAATACCAAGTACATGCAACTGTTCTCATTCACTTGCCAAAACGGATAATTCACATCAGGGCTTAAAAAAGTAAAACAAAATAAACAGAAAACCACCCCAAGTAAACAAATTAACCCTTCCCCTTCTACCAGTAATTCTCCTAAACTGAAAGCTTGAATCTAAATTATTTTGCTGGTGACCAGAGGGTGAATTAAAGGGAAGAAGAACAGAGCTTGTGTTTAAATTCCCTGAGGAGCTTGTAAGAAACCATCCTGTCTGACACATTTTTTTTTTCTCCAGTCAACCGTTAAGCACACCCTGCCAGTGTAAACCAGACCTGTGGAGGAAACAGCTTATTCACACCCAAATTTATTTCTAGCCTTCCATTTTTTTGTAGTACTCAATACAATTCTGACAGGCTCAAACATTCAACAGTCATAAATTCACTTTCCTCCTGCATCCCCCTAGAGAAATCATGTAACTGGGCTTAAAACCAGGGAGACTTAACTGAAATTTATTAATAAATGTTGCACAGTTTTGTTTGTTTCAGTTCCTGATTCTCAAAACTACATGTACTCTCTGCTGCATTTCCAGGATTTTCTGTAGCCACAATGACAAGGAATGACGTTCTTTACACCCCTTTATTTCCAGTAGCTGAAGCTGTAGGGGGGAAATAAAAGTGAATCACTATCATACAGCTCCAGATGGAGCAGATGTAGCAATGCTGCTGCCTTGTTAGTTCACGCCCAGCATGCTTAAACCTGAAACCCCAGCACACTGCCTTCAGGGGTGCTGGAAGTGAATGCCACACCTAATTCCAGGGAGCAAAACGGTACAAGATAGTTGGCTGAGGGTACATGCCTGCACCTCATTAACAACTTGTCTCAAATTAGCAACCAGCTCTCAGAGAAAAGTCTTGTGCTTGAAATGTAATGGACGATGGCATTCCCAACCTAGCCAGGTACTTCTTCCCTGACTTGGGAGGTTTCAGCACAGCAGGAGAACTGTGATGACAGAAAGTAGCCAGGGGACCCTGTAGCTGGGATGTCACCACCAGGAGCTGGGGTGTGCCCCTGTGGGTGGGCTTGGCTCAGGGGGCCCACGGCCAGCAGGGCAGGGCAGGGGGGAGCTGGAGACTGCCCCACTGCAGTGCTGATGGGGCAGGGGCTGGTGGCCGGGGGGTGACATGGGGTCCAGGGCTCCAGAGGTCAGGGGAGCCCCAGGGGTGGGCAGGGACAGGCAGGGCTGGCAGTGCCGGGATGTGCCATGGCAGGGCTGGGACATAGTCTGGGACAGTCCGGAGTGGGGCTTCTCTCAAACATGGCCTTTTTTCCCTTCAGGAGGAAGGGAATGTTTTGGTGTTCTACCACGTCCACACAGATATCTGCAGATCTATAAAGCCTTGCCCAAAGCCACTATTGGTACCCCTGTGCAAAAGATTAATTCCTTCCTAAATTAACCCTGAGTTCATAGAGGGACCAGAGGCTTATAACAAGTACATCAAAAACCTGTTGCCTGCTACAGGAAGATCACTCCGTGCCTTTTATCACTCTTTGCCTACAGTGTACCAATGAGTAATTGTAGTGAGCATTTTCTTCCATGGAGAAAGGGCTCTCTAAATCCTCAAGGGCCTCCGGTTTAATCAATTTAAGACCAAGCAATAGCTTAGCAGTCAGATCCTGAAAATTTATTTTTGACAGCCCAGGACCTTTCCTCCCTGTTAGTGCTCTCTGGAGGCCAGCATGCCCCTGAGACCTGGCATCCCCTGCCCACCTGCCCTGAGAGAATCAGTGGGTCCCTTCTTCCCCATCCAGGTTTTCGGCAGGATCACAGTCAGATCCAGGCCCACTTCTCAGCTCCCTTCTGTATGGCAACTGGACAAAAAATCCACACTATTCCTCTCAAAGACTTGTTGTATTTGTGCAACAGGACTTTAAAGGCTGATGAGGTATGAAGCCTTTCTAGTTTCTGGTTAATATGATGTATTTATTCACTCTAGGACCACTGCTTTCTACTTTAATCTTCCAGGAAAAAACACACCAAAATAAACGAAGGAGTAAAGACTTACTAAATAAAACTCTTAACCCTGTCTCAATAATCTCCAATAGTAGAAAGCATTATCAACCAGTGCTGTGGAAAGAGCTGACCCAAAACTTTCCTCCTCTCCTTGCTTGGACAGAGTCAGTCCAGGCAGTACTCAAGCCTTCTGTTCTTTCCAAGCATCTTCAGAAATGCTTGGCTGTGATTTAATAAAGACAGTTTTAAAAGAAACTTTTTCTACATCTTATGTCTGTCTTAAAATGTAGGGATCTTAAGGCTCTCTCGGCTTGGCACACTTGGATCTGCTCTGCTACAAGGTAAAAATAGCCACTAGTGAATATTTGAAGGCATGGCCTGTGAAGGTACAATCCCTGTGAGATCTGTTTGGGGCATCCCACACATCATTTTTAGTGTTCTATCAATGGATAGAATAAACTGGTACCTTGTAGACTG
Organism: Taeniopygia guttata; assembly: GCF_048771995.1. Taxonomy (NCBI): domain Eukaryota; kingdom Metazoa; phylum Chordata; class Aves; order Passeriformes; family Estrildidae; genus Taeniopygia; species Taeniopygia guttata. The sequence continues at coordinate 37,429,712 of NC_133027.1, forward strand.
GTTTAGCACCTAGACAGAGGCAGCCTTGCAAACCCAGTGCTGCTATCAAAATAGCAGTCATAGTCCAGCACAGAAGCATCTCCCATCTCTCACTAATTGATTCAGTTTCTATACACCCTTCAATGAGCTCCAAGAATTGACAAAAACAGCTGATTTCCACAGCTGTCTAGATTTTGGGGGAGATGGTGAGGATCTGGGATCCACAGGGCTAGAGATATGCCTATGGGCTTCTGCACAGTGTTAACAACCCTTCTACCAAAAAGTGTGGGCTACCAAAATTCTGCAGCAAAGAAAAGCCCATTTTTCTTATGTATTTGGTATGACAATTCAGCACAACCAGCAGCCTTCTGGGTACCCATTTTACACCAGCCTTGATGCATGCATTATTTTCCATGTTTTGGTAGCAATGTGAAAAGCTTATGGCCTACATGGTAGGAGAAGTAATTCCTTTAAAAATCATTCCTAAAAAGCAGCCATAGATAAAAACCTTAGGGATGTTCCTAGCCTTATTAGGCTTACAGCTATTCCCAGTTCATGTATAATGCTAACTAGTCTAATCATTTTTTATTGTCAAGTGTGAAAATGCAGTATTAAAGGCCACCTCCTTATTTAAGACTGAGAGTGTGAAATTGGGAAAGTGTTAAGAAAAACAAAACAAAACAAAACAAAAACAGAAAGAAAATTAAAGCTCTGCATGTCTTTTTTTATTGTTATTTATTTTCAGTTGCTGAGAATTTTATAGACTCTCTTTCATCTTTGTTCCCTTCAAAGACAAGTCTATTTTTTCTTCATTCTGAAGGCATTCATTCGGTGTGAAGCAGTGGCATGGCTCCCTGGGCAGAGAGCTGTCAGCAAGCCCAAAGTGCTGCCATGCAAACCAGGCCCACATCAAAACTTGCTACATGTCTCATGAAGCTGTCTCAGGGAGAGCCATTTTCTGAGAAAAATGTTTCCTTCTTTCCCCTTTACTTTCACCATCCATATTTTTATGGAGGAGCCCTTTTAGCACAGTATTTATTTCTGAGTCACACAAATCAGCTCCAAATCTTGGGTAGTGCCAAAAATGGGCTATTCATATTCATTCGTGCTCTTGTGCACATCTCTGCTCTCATAAAATGGAACATGTGTCTGATGAGCTTATTTACTTTCTAAATGTGTGGCAGGAAAGGATAGAAAATGTGCAGGAGATAATGGTAGAAGCACTGGAATAACATCAATAAGGCATTTGCAAATAGAAACTTCACAGTTTGCCTGATCTCTGCCAAACTCTGTGAAGTTTGGTTATAATGGTGTTGATTTTATTGTTAGGCCCTTAAAATACACAGGCAAATGCTTCAAATGCTTCTGCCAGTTAATTCCCAAAATAATGATGCTGCTCAGTACAGCGATGACTCACTCCAAGATGCCATTTGACTGGTTGCTGTTCACTTCCACAGGGAACAAAACTGCTTAGGTCGTCACCTGTACTGTCACTTAGAGCCTCTTGGGGGCCAGGGCTTTTTGAGTACCCCCATCTGCAGCAGGTTGTGTCTGCTGTGACTCATCCTGCACACAAAACTCACGGTCAGCTCCCATACCACAGCTCTGATGGATAATGCAATACAGAAAATGCTTGGGGAGCAAATTTCTCCACTCCCTGGTGCACCCATGACATAGCAACCCCTTGCAGAACGGGCAGACGACCCCAGTGACCATGGGGAGTGCTCACGATGCTGGCCTGCAGCATCTCTTTCCACATAAGAGAAAAAGGGATTATTTTCACTGTAGGATTTTGGTGCCCCCTAATAGGACCCCATACTAAAATGGAATATGCTCCCCACCCAGTTATCTTGTGTACACAAGGCAGTGGCTAAGTGATCAGTCCTGTCTTTGGCAAAAAGCAAGCAACCTAGATAAGCCTGTGTCTACCAAGTTACTACTCCTGTCCTTTCTCCAAAAATATTGAACATAATTTCAGGTTTTGCAAGTGTGTTTCTTGCCCCCATTGCTGACACTGTATCCCCGGTGTCACAAACATTCTTATATTTACGCTAAAAGTATGAGGGAATTAAAGAGCACAATTCTGAAAAATCCTTAGGGAATAATTTTGTAAATATATATTCAGTGCTATGAGTCCACTTCAACAGTAAAAAAAAAAATTTAAAAAAAAAAAAAAAGAAAGGAAAAGAGAAAAAAACTTCTCAGCTCTTCAGAAGTATTTTTATGAACCTCAGGGATGAGTCATCTCTGGCAGAGGAGATTTTAACAGGATGCAAAGGGCTGATTCCACACCGAAGCAGAGAAACCACCATTCCTTCAGTTTGATGAAGGAATCAATTCAAGGCTAATCTTTTTTTTAACTAGAACTTCCCTTACCACCACAAAGAGCCCCCAGCTCCTCATACATGACTGACAGATAGTCCTCTCTTTTTCCACATTGTGCACAGACAGTCTTGCCCATAACCTGGGCCAGGGGATGTGTAACAACAGGGACAAGAATCCTCTGCTACCTTGAGAAAGATCCAGAAGGGCTGCTTCCTTTTTCCTTTTTTCCTCCCCAGAAAAATGCATCTCCTTCAACAACCACCCTCTCCTTTCCTCACCAGGCATGGCAATTCAGTATCAGACAGAGCCATCTCTAATCTCCCACATACTTTGAATTTTACTTGCTGCCAGGGCACTAAGAGTCCCCTCTCTCTGTGTGGCAGATAAAATGAGCTCAAAGTTACACTTTCAGGGATGGAGGTCAGTTCCCTGATATATCTAGGCTGAAGCCTCTAATTACTTGAGATTTGTGCAAGTGAAAGCTGTGAATATGCTGCATTTCTAAAATCTACATATTAACATGATAACAAATGTAATGGATGCCTTCAGATGCTTGAAAGCTGAAGGCAGAAGCAAGCGTGCATACACATAAAGACGGCTTCTACATTTTTAAGCCAATTTGCTACTTGCCTAGAATTAAAAAGAGGATGACAAGTTCAGATCTGCAAAGAGTTTAATGGGAGCTAACAAAGACTAACTGTGGCTGACAGGGCAGAGATGGATGATATCTTCCCTACTGCAGATAGGATTTTTTTTTTTTTGTGGTCTTAAATCTTTTGAGTCTAAATTTTAAATTCTCTATTACTCTCTACCATTTCGATCTTTACATACAGGTTCCTGTAAGAGAGTTGCAAAAATCCTTTTGGGATCATTTTTCAATCAACAGATTAAACGAAAGACAAAGTGCTCCCAGCTATTCTTCCAATGCATCTTGCATTTCTAACAGCAGAAAGTACATTCTAGAAAAAGCCCTGGTCTTGGTGTGGGCTCAACAAAGTTTGCCAATATCTCACTCAAAACAAATTGGTAAAAGGATTTTGCTGAATGAAGATTAGAACAGTCTCACCTATTCTGGTGGAAGGACCTTTTCCAAATGCAAATCAGGAGCAGCTTTTCCATTGTTCTCAGCTGAAAGGCAGTCATGCACTTGTCTTCCCAAAAGTCCTGGCCCAGATTCGACACTGCATTGTTACCTGCATCACACAGTCAATTCGCCTGGAATGGAAGAGCAAAGATCCTTCCTAACACCAATAACACACACACTTTAAAACAAACATGTTACTAACTCCACACCTGGAGTGGGAAGGAGGGTCCTCAGTTCCTAAGCCTTCTCAGTTTTAGATCAAATTGCTACTGCTGGGGTGGAGGTAGTGTTTTTCCTACCCCAAGCACAGCTATACAGTGCCATATGAATAAACAATAGGCCAAGGCAAGAGATCAGAGAAATATAACAGTGCTCTGACACCTCAAGTTTGGATTACTTACAAACTGCATCAATTCCTGGCAAGGCTGACCTAACTTGTGATCCTGAGAGCTCGATAAATTGAATTCCACAGAGTTCACCATGTAGAGGTTTTTTGATGAAAACTTTAAAAAACAGTGTTTGGTTTTTTCCTCTCCACAGCAGTATAGTTCTAAGAGTGTTGCATAAGCATCGTGACTTCTCTTTCTGCTTTGAGACAAGTTTCTTTCCGTGCTATGCATTGAGTTCTCCTTGGGTTTTTCTGTCCATCCCAGAGGATGCTGTGTTTCCATGATGTATTATTAAAGTGTGTATGTTGTTTATGAGCTACCCTGATATCCTTCAGTAGGGAGACACAATCTAAATGTAAAATAGCATTACTGTGATAAATAAGAATTCAAAGCTGTGGCATTTTTACTGCATGTATGAGATGTGCTTGGATGCTAAAGCTATCCTCTTTTGCATGTAAAAAACTAATACTTTGTAGTTTCTTCACTGAGATCTGTAAGTACAGAAACAAAGTCTGACTTCTAAATGACTAATGTTTGCAACTGCACTGCAGACCTGAGACGCCGCCTCCGCAGCCACCTGAAAATGACTGACTGGTTCACAGCAAGCAGGATGGAATGGCAAGAAGAAGGGCCTGAAGTGGAAAACTGCCCCATCAGTTAGCAGGAAGCTTATGAGGTGCTTTGTTGATTCATAGAACAAAAAATGTGGGAACTGAGGGGAGACAGAGGCCCAAAACCTAGAATGCTTCAATCTAGGCATTCTAGTGTCATTAGCAAGGCATCTTACAGAGCGATGGATATAATTCCCTCCCTGAGAGAACTCTGTGGGGACTGTGTACAAGAGACACCAAAAGTGAGGCAGCAATGACCCCACTCTGCAGCACTCTTTTGACTTAATAGGAACAGCTGGTCAGTGAAGTGTTTGCTAGAAATTTAACAAGGCTCAAACAGTGAGAAACGCCTGCCAATAAATCAAAAAGGAGCACCAAGCTAAATGAGTTTTAATTTAAATTCGTACCTAGGGCTAACAGATGAGAGCTTCATGGCTCTTCTGCATTGCATTATCACACGCAGATCTGTGCCCACAGCAGCAGCAGCAGCTCAGGGAAGATGTTTCTGGGTGGCAGCCTGGGGTCTTGGGTTAAGTGCGTGGCCGCCATGCATCACACCAAGGGGGGCTGTGGGGAGAGGCAATGGGAAAGTTCTCACCAATGGCACAATTTCCAAGCCATTTGAACACCATGACAGCTACCTTGGCCACAAATGTTTTGGGCTCTGCTGTGCCCCATTGCTGCCACCAGCTTGATTCCATTGTTCCCTATCAGAGCAAGCCGCCATAGCAGAAAAGGCTGTGGCCATAGGGATAATGTTGCCTCAAATGATAGCTGGGGACAGCAAGGGGAAGGAAGTAAACTAAAATTTCTGTTCCCTTGCCTAAAGGAGCCCTCAGTGAAAGGCCAGCTTTCCCTGAATCCACAGAATATGGTGGGTGTGGGCAGAAGCCTCCAGAAAGTCACCTCACAGTGACCAAGGCCATCATGGGTACAGGAGGTTCATAAATCCCTCCTGCTTCCATGAGCAGTTTTCAGTCTGGTAGCAAGGGCAGATTGAGTGTCTTTGGTCCCTTGGGGGATCAGGAGAGTCATGCCGAGGGAAGCCTGGATGTTTGCTGATTGTGCCTGCTATCGCTCTGCTCTACCAGGAGCAAAGCTGACTTATTTTCAGGGAAATGCTCAGTCACACTTACTGTGACATTGGAGAGAAACTTTGTGACTGCTCATGGGCAGCTTGAGTATTCACTACAGTGGCAATTCCACTGCACACTTTGTGCCATAGCTGAGCCTGTTTGGCATCCACGCCTGCTGGTTTGTCTGAAGGGGGCTGGCAGCTGATTTCCAGCTGTGCTGCACCATGTCACATGGGCTTCTGTGCCCTGGGAAAACTGAATCTGCTGCTGAAGCAGAATTCACTTTGCCAGGAGGTCTTGTGGTGCCATCAGTGGAAATAATCACTTTTCAGGCTGTTGGGGTAATGCAAGCAGCCAGTCAAAACCACATGAACAAGAATAGCAAGTGGGATGAGAGAGCACAGCCAGGTGCCGAGGTGGCTGCCTGTGTGTCTCCATGGTGCAGGGTCCTGGAGCCAGGCACCCCCAGGAGCCTCTCCCTACCCCCCCAGCCCTCTGCCCATGGCTGGAAAGCACTGCAGAGGTACATGGACGGCACACTGTGCCTCAAAACATCATTTGTGCTGCACAAGGTGGCTTGCTTTAGATCTCACAGGGCTGCTGGATTGTCTGCTCACAGCTCATGACGCAAGATACAGGGCTGGTTGTCCCTTCATCTGGGATGTGGCATCACTGGAGACGCAAAGGAGAGAGAGAGAGAGAGGATGGGAATGGCTGAAGGATGAACTGCAAGGTGAATTTCTCTGGGCTGGCCTGTCACTGAATTCTGCATGGCTACTCTTTGCTTGAGTTGGAGAATCAGTTTGGCTGCTTGTTTTGTTTTTTCCCCAAATGAAATGAAAGATACCCAAAGTATGACTTACGACAAAGGCTGTATTTCTGGTCTACAAACAAATCTAAATAAATGCATCTATATAGAAAGAATTGTAATCACTGCCTCTTATACTCACCAATGCTCTGACTGCAAGAAACTTCAACAAACTTATTTTTGATAATGTTTTCCAGAAGTTTCAAACAAAAGAGACTGAAAATAGTGGACAAAATAAAATAAAATTTAAAAAAACCCGAACAGATATACCGGTATATTGACATTCCAGTTAGCCTTTCATACGCAAACTTCCATGCATGCACACACACATATGTACACATAAAATGGAATAGATTAGTTCTGAAGCTTTCAAAAACAGCAGCTAAACTTTTTAAAAGCCAGAGGCAGCCATATTCCCTTCAGAAAAGATCTGGTAGGAAAATATCAAAAGCAGAATGTGCAGGCTTTTAAAGAAATGTGTAGGAGCAAAACGAGCTCATTTCTGTTTTAATCCAAATTGAATCATATGTCTTATGTCAAAGCTATAAAAAACAAGGAAGGTAAAAGAGGTAATTCATGTTCTACAAACTTTAAAAAAATTTTGTGTTAAATTATTTCCTTCTCTTTACACAAAAGAATCAAAAAAAGGTATCAATTCCTAGGCAGAAAATTGCACCTCCTTCCTACCATTAAGAAGAAACTAAGGAAACACATCCTCTTCTGGTATAGTCTGTTACAGCCCCTCAGGAATCAAAGGAAGTAGGACAGTTTCCAACAATGGAGGACATGATCCTCAGATCTTTAGTAAGTGAAAAAGCATCCTGTCTGGAACTATTTGGGAGAGGAAGCTTATCCAAAGCTAGCTAATAAAATACTTTCAGTGCTCTGCAAAGGAGCTCAGTTGATCCCGAGTAAAAGCCATGGGGTGCCTGTCGGTGGGAGCACCACATCCCCTGGCCCTTTTCCCCAGCCCCGGCGGAGCAGTGTGGGGTCAGAGGAGCTGCCTGGCTGGCAGAGCTGCCAGCTGCGCCCTTGGGCACCTCTGCCATGGTGCAAGGGCCCAGCTGAGCAGGAGGCGCTGCAGAAGGAGGGCTCCCAGATGGCAGCCTGCTGCCTCTGTGGGTATGGAGTACACTGCTCTCTGCTCAGGTCTGGGGAGCCCGGGAAGGGACACCATCCAGAATGGGGCTGCATGAAGTCCCTGGGTACCAGAAGCTTCTTCCCTCTGCTTCTTCACAGAATCCTCAGATCCTACTGGAGCAAGGGCCAAATCTGTTACACAGCAAAGGGTGTGCAACAGATTTGGTTCTGAAAAATTACAGTGAGCCAGGTAGTTCTGGAAAGCACAACACACACTGCATGCACATCCTGTCTTCACAGCTCAACATGCCCAGCTGGGACAGTCAGACACCACACAAATGAGCCTGAGACTGGGCTAGGACACAAGGAGGATAAAAGACCTAAAGATGTCCAGGCAAGCTAAAAATGTTCCAGTAGCCTTGGAGCCATATTCAGCTAAAAAACCTTAGGCACTGATGCAACAAAAGGATGATGGCTGGTCCAGAGAGTATTTAGAGTGTGTAAGTTGGGCTCCTGTAGGACATAGACCTCCCACTGATATTACAGACAACTTCAGAGCACCCAAAGGGCTGAAGACTCCAGGAGGGAGCCACATCCATCCAAACAATAAAGACTCCCTGCTGCCTGCTCAGTGCTTGCCTTGGTACATGAAGCAGGACCTGCCATCTCTCCCTCCATTGCTGCAGATCAGGGTGAATCCACTCAATTCTCTTGACACATCGTTATGGAAGGTGATGTTGTTTCAATCCACCACTGGTTTTTACCTCCTTTCCTTCTCAGAGCACACTGAGAGATCTTCACAGCATGGCTTCTGAAGTGGGCCCCAGGCCACAATGGGGGCTCCTGGACACACGATCAGAAACTAATAAAAGAATAAAAATCCGTAAAAGTTCTTGCAACTACTTCCTCCAGTTTCTTGCTTTCTCATCCCACTCACTCCTGGTTCTGCAGCAATAACAGCAGCAGCAGAATTTCTGTGAACAGAATAATACTGCAGAATTCAGGCTATCTCTGGAAAATCTTCCCAAAACAGCCTGAAGTGGCCACATGATTTTAGAGAAAGTGGGAGGATATCACTTTCACTCAAAGGCCAAAATTAATTGCTTAGCTGGATCCATTAATCCTGCCTGAGCTGCACAGGTCTCCAAATCACCTGCCTCTTCTGGGAAAAAAACTATCATCACCCCAAGACGTGTTCATATCATCCTAAGAAATTATTCCATGCCTTTGCACAAATTATGTTGGCCTCTTACACCACCAAAATAGCCTTTATTTAAGAGATTTAATTAGGTTCAGAACAAACAAAAGATCTTTTGGAAGACCAGAAAACTGTATAAAATCACTACCATAAGGAGAAAGATGTTTCTGAGCTGCTCTCTCTATTTATTTTCTGCATGTGAAATCAGTCAGTCATTTTGAATGCTTGATAAAATCAAGGAACAATTAAACTAAATTGAGCTTTAATTTCAGACTGTGACATATGTCTACGGCTAAGTATTTCTTTCTGAAATGTCTGGAATTACTAACCAGCAGCACAAGCTAAGTTCAAATATCAGTCAAGGTGGCAAAAAGTTTTTCACTGATTAAAAAGCACACTATAAAAGTGTTGGAATACTTTGCACTACTCTCAGAACAGGACAAGGTCAAGCAGAATGACCAAGCTAATGAGGAATCCCACCTTTCTGTGCTAGAGGATAAATGAGCCACATTGAGGGCTGAGCCCTCAGTATTCCTGAACAGCACCAGGGCCTGTGATCCCAGCTTCCTGCACACTCAACACCACCTCCACGAGCTGCATCACTGAAGATCTGTAGAGAAACAATCCTTTATTGGCAAAGGCACAACTGCAACAATTGTTTTTAATCCCAGTGTCAAATCCAACTTTCATATCTTTTAACACCAAAACCATTTTTCTCTGCCTCTTATGTCTATGTACGTGCCTGTTACAAGGTCTGGCTCTTCTTCTCAGAGCAACTGGTGTTTCCCTGTGAACTGACCTGACAATTGGTCCTCCTGACAAAGTTTGCTCGTGGAGCAGCCTTTATTGCCACCCCACATTAGCTCTGAGTTTGACTCTGCTCCTGCATCTTTGATGGCAGGTCTAGGCTGGTCGTTAGCCTGGCACGAGCTGCTGTGCATGCATGATTTTGATCAGGTTCTTTCCTTTAAAATCCTCAGATGACCTATGAGAAGAATAAAGCCTTTCCAGATGGCTTGCAAAGGGATACTTTTTCAGGAAGGGCAGGCTGTGTTAATGACTTTTCCAAAGTTTCACCATCCTATTGCCAACAATGTCATTTCCAGAAAGTGAATCCTGTGGCAAGACAGCAAGGAAAGATGATTTTAACAACACTGCACTATCTTCTGTATATGTGGAAAGGTTGTAAAGACTCTTTGGCCACTCAAACAGTGATCCAGATGAGTTTTCTGTAGGTCCTGGATGGCTGAAGTCCTACAGAGGGGAGCTGAATGAAGATGACTTGTACTTTCTGGAAAAGTCAAGTCAATTGAGACTAAAGAGACTGAATCATTTCATTGAGACCACATGGATTCAGAAAAGGGTTTTAGTTCCATCCAAATCACAGGAAGCTACGAAGTAGGATATTACACAGACTAGGGGAAAAAATTTATATCAAACTCCTCATGAAGTTGCTCATTTGTGAAAAATCCATCCAGCTCAGTCTCTAAGGCACAATGGCTGGCCTATCAGCAAGGCATTATTCAAATCCCCTCTGTCCAGTGACAGCTCTATCACAGCAGAGGAGGTGTTAGATGTCTTACTAGAGGTTGGCAGAGCAACTTACACAGGGAACCGTGAGTCCCTCTCAGCCCTAAGGAACACTGATGTCTAGAACAATAAAATCTCCTTTTCTCAGTGATGACTTTGAGAGAAACATCACCTATGAAGCTGATTAAGATACAGCTCTGGTACAATAAAGCCTTCTAATGTCTATTTCCATCTACCTTTGAAGTGCAGGCTGCTACACAGAGGCAACTAAATGTCCTAGTTTAACCTCTTACGTGGTTATCAAATCAAAAGGAAGAAAAGTGAGAAATTCAGCAAATCAAAGGTTTCACAAGAGGGTTCAGGAACTTCAAAACAGCCTCTTCTCACATGCAACAGTTGCATAGGAGAGCAGAGGGAAGAAATGGTGTGTTCAGCTCTCCAGTCAATTTAGGACTTATTCCTGTAACTTTCTAACACAATTTTCGATTATAACAAAACTTAATCCACTTCACAGGAGTGACTTATTACCAGTTCTGTTTACAACACAGAGTGCCAAGCAAAAAACCTTCTGCAATAATGAAAGTTACCAACTCAAACAAAATCTCTTGAGAGCAGGACTCTCTTTTTTTCTATTGTTTATTTCTTGGAAAGATATAGAAATGCTATTTGTATGATTAGCTACCCAAGTAAATCAGTGAACAGCATATGAATAGGATTCACTTGCAAAATGAAGGCAGAGCCAGACCCATGGAATATGTCAAAAGGGAGTTTAATTATGCCCTGTTTTTAATGAGTGACAAAACCATGCCATGAAATCCATAACTGAGGTATTAGAGAAATTTGCGACTTGGTAAAGTTGAAATACATATTTAATTCTGCAGTATACACAGACATGGCTGAGAAATTACCCAAAATTTTCTCTAAGAAATATCAAAGCAGTTAATTTCAATCACATTTTGCTGGGGCTGATATCCTCTTTTGTTTTCAGAAAGTTTAGGGAATTAACAATGGTCTTGGCAAACATTCTGACAAGTTAGTATGCAGTCCTTCCAGCTATAACAAGTATGCTTATTCCCTGGATCTCAGTGTACACATCATTCTCTCTGCCCACCAGCATTTTGGAGCAGAGCCCTGTGTGTTGAGGAAGTTACAGCAATAGAAAACACTACCCCCATATCCAGTCACATGGATGTCATGAAGCTGAATTCTTCTTTAACCAGGAGAATAGAGGAGGAACCAAGAAATGCTAGACCAGCTCAACTGAATGTCTGTGAGCTGCTTCTGATCCTGCCTGGATACAACATCCTGAACTTAGTTGATTCATCTTCCCTTATAAACAGGAGCCATCAAGCCACCTTGGTTGTGACAGTCTTCCATCCTTCAAACATTGAAGCCCCAGTCCAAAACATGGCTACAGGTCTTACCTTCACATCACTGTGTTTTGATTTTAGATGGATTACTACACCTGGAGCAATTGATTTTTCTTTGATACTGAGCAAAACAGAAACAGGCAGACTTTGCAAGCTGCCAGAAGCTTTGAGTTCCCATTTAGAGAACGTCAGATGAGGAAATGATTTAGGCATCACAGACATGAAGGAATGAGACTGGGTTCCTATTTGGGAAATTACACTGCTTTAAATATAAGGCTGAGATTGGAGATATTTTTTGCAAAATAATTTTCTAATTACTCCAGGCTTTATACACTTGTGGGTTCTTCAGTCCTTGCATCCTTGGGAAAATGCAGGAAAAGATTTGAGGTTGTTGTGGAGGGTAGTTTTGTACTCTGTCACAGGATCATGGCTCAGCAGAGAAGCTGTAGGTTTTGCCACGGAATGGCATTCCAAATTGCAGCTCCACTGAGTTTTTATCCCCACTGCAAAACAGGACAAGAACCATCTTTCAGGAGTATAATCCAATGTCAGAGAATACCTATGTGACCCCAGAAGGGAGGGTACTTCAGAAACACAGAATGTTATTTTAAGCATTATTGCCAATGAATGCATTTGTGACACCAATTAAAAGCTTCTAAAAGACCACCTGCTTGTAGAACTTTGAGGTGAAATGGACATTGACAATGGGCTTCTATAGATGCTGTCTTTTCAGATTTAATCTATATGTGCTGTATGTGCACAAGACACTGCACAGCAGCCATTCACTCATGTTAGAAAGTAATTGTGGTATTCTGGATGATGATTTGTTGATTAGTTAATTGCTGTCACTGAACATACTGTATGTACATTAGCTGTCCTGTTCTAATGAGAAACAGAACTCTTTAATGTTCCTCTTCTGACATATTTTCATTTTTAATATGCAATTAAAAAATTACAAATGCAACCCTCAGAAGAGGTTGGACTAGACAGTCTCTGGAGGTGTCTTCCAATTTTAGCTATTCTGTGACTTTGTGAAAATATCTTGGAGTATTTAAACAGCATCAGGGGGAATATCATCACCTGTATGTGAACAGGTACTTGAGACACCAACATGGCTGGTAGCACAAATGAGACTGAAGTGAGTTGCTTTTATCTCACACTGCTGCAGAAATACCTTCATTACAAAATGTGAACGTGAGAGCTCACTGAGTGCCATTTCAGATAGGTGCTTGTTCCATGTAATGTGTAAATACTTCTAAAAAGCAGGTATCAAAGGCCATTATCTGGCTACATTTCAGCTGTTCACATCTTTCTGCACCTTACTCAACACCAGTATCTCTCTGTAAAGGACTGAAAGAAAATTCCACATTGCCATCAAAAAGAGTGCAAGGCTGGGCCTTGGACATACGTATCCCTGGGGATACATTGCTGCCTGACCTTGTGAGCCCTTGGGCTTGTGTGACCTGTCATCACAATGGTGGTGGCACAAATTGAGGTCTGCATCTGTAAGTTTAGGCTTGGTGTTCCATTTGGCATGATTGATGCTGACGTCCTGCTCTACAAAAGAAATAAAAAAAATTATCCCCCTCTCCCCTGTATTTTCATGAGGATCACATCTACCTGAAAGTTACCTTGGTTGTTGCTTACCCAGATTTTTGCTGTGCTGTAACTTTCTGTTAACATGATCATCTGTATTTCATGGAGTTTGTTCTGAATAAGCCTGAACAAAACCGTCCATTATACCTGCTAAACAAAATTTGTGTCACAAATCAAACAAAAGTTTGATTTGTGACACAAAATGGCTTAGCTGGCATCCCAAGCCTAGCACAATACATGCAAGCTTGTGTTGTAGGTCACCTACAGATTGCCCGCCTGAATGTCAAAATTAATTTTGTCACTAAAGTACCTGCAGCTGGGCACAATGGAGGTGATGTGACACTCTGATACCATTTATTTTAACGAACAACAGGCACTCTTTGAATGTGAATTGAGTTCCATTGCCACTTAGAATCTATATAGCAACTTGAAAACAAGAACTTTAGCACTTCCACTCTCTGGGCTGAAGCAATTTGCACAGAGTATTGCAAGCTATTTTCAAGGCTCATCTAACAAAGCTGAAAAAAGTCAGTTTATGCGAAGTGCAGAAAAGAATTTCCTGAATTCTACCTGCTGACTGTTGTACTGAAGAGCACATAGTGTTTGTGGATAATCTGGATGTTGCATTGCCATTGCTGATCACCATTTCCCCCACAGACTAGCTGGCCAGCATCTAGCAAGTGAAGAATCCTCACATGCTTTTTGTAGCACAACAAACCTGGACTTGATGATCTGAGAGGTCCTAAAAAAACCATTTTAATAGTTTTATGATTCTAAGGCACATCACAAGAGGTGACAACCCCTTCAGCTGTCAGTCCATTTGCTTTAGTGCAGTAGAGAGAGGATAAAGGACCAGAACCAGTTCACTCGGGAAATGAAGCCCTGCTGCTGTGAGGGGAGAGGAACCCATAGTAAGAAATTACTTCTCAAGAAAAGAGCATAATTGTGAGACATTTTGTAGTTGTAATGCCTCACGGATAGATTTGAATTTGCATATTACACACTAACCAGTCCCTTGTGCATCATTTAAGCTCTCTTCATACAGGCAATGCTCTGTCAGTTTTCATAATCCAGCTGCTTGTACAGGAATTGTTCTGTTTTCCCTCTTGAACCTGTATGTGAAAGCAGAAACATTCTGTGCTCACAACTGGCTTTGTGGAATAGGTATTTTTGTCAAATCTCCACAAACTCAGAAAATATTTTGCCTGTGGATTGAACAGGGGTTGCCACATAATGCAGCAAATTTTGAATTTCATGATCAGTGAAAGCTGATCTATTTCCTCCTTGAAGCTATCATTAGCAGATGTTGCAGGCATTTGGTGTCTGCTGCACAGTGCTCCACAGAGACACAGGTACATAGGCTCAACTCTTTTCTCCATCAGTAGGGTGAGGAGTCCCAGTGTCACATGCTGCTGTTCTCATTCCATTTCTGCAAGCCTCATGATCACTCCCTGTTCCTTCACAGCTCTGGGGCAGCATGACCAAACCTTAACGAGTGTGTCTGTAATTTTCTGTGAAGCATCAAGAAGCCTCAGTGGCACAGACAGATTTCAAAAAGACAACAGTTATTATCCACAAACCCATAAGGCCTTAGTACTTGCACAGCCACTCTGTGTCAGGGGCTTTGTGGCTCCTGTAAATTGAAGATAGAAGAGTTACAGGAGTTGGTAACTACAAAGTTGTAGCTGAAAGTGACCTCCTCTTGCTTCAAACCTGTGTGCCTGCATACCTGCTACTGATGGACTGCCAGCCCATTTCCACCAGTCAGGATGACCCAGCCATGCACTTCACCTCTCGCTGGAGCTAAACAGCCTCTCCTGATCCGCTGGGATCAATTTGCCTTCCCTGCTGATACAATGGTGCCCTTGAGGGAAAGGAAGAGGGGTATTTTGCCACTCCATTAGACCAAAGCACCTCCTTCAGACACCTGTGCCTTTCTCTAAAGTCTCCAGCCCCAGTCCAGGGTACTGAAGAGCATTACCAAGCCATGCAGTCCAAAGCTGTGCGGGGGGGAAATACACAAAAGCCTGTCAGTAACCAAATGTCTTGGCTCACCTCCATGGGGCAAGTTTTGTAAGCCCATGATGGAAAAAGCCAATTTGTACTTTTACTTCTACAAATGCTGGAGGAGATTGGACTGGAAAGGAGGGTACAACACCAGGCTTTTCCCTAATGCAGTCACACTGCTCTCACTGTGCCTGGGGGGCTGCACCAGGCAGCTCATCCCACATGGAGGGAGAGTCCAGCACTGCTTCTAATGGGTGCACAAGGCTCAGCAACAGGAAGTCACCATCCTCATTTAGCTACATGCACTTTTGAAAAGTGACTTGGCTGTGACACCAGAACCAAAGGAAGTTGTGTTTTTCTGCTTGACGTTTGTAAGAGGAAGCCAAAGGCCAGCTGCTGGTTACACTGGCTGGCACAGGCTCCTCTTGGTTTCAGGGATAAAACACACAGATTTGATGAAAGCAGCAAATGGTGAAATGCACAAAGCCAACTATGACTGCTTCAAACTACAGCATTTACCTGCTGTAGATTATTTTTGCAGAATAGCAGCAGGTCACTGACTCACACGGGTAAGTATTACCTGGCAGCAGAATTGTCATTGATTTCATACGATTGATTTCTCAGCCAAAGAGTTACATACTAAATCTTTTCTGTTAAAAGAACAAACTGCCATGGCAGGAGAAAGTAAATTATTCTGGAAGACCACAGCTGAAAGACCAGAAAATCTTTCAGAGACGTTTTTCACTGCCTGATGGAGGAAAGAGACTTGTTTTGCTCCTTAGTGCTTTCCAAGCAGTTATTTTATGGGTCTCAAACCTCCATGTTGTCAAACCAGAATTCTTCATTAAAAAGATCTTGCATTCAATAGTCATCAACCCAACCAAAGGAGATTGTAAGTACTAAAATATACAATGAAACAGGACTGACTGCCAAGCAAACTAACGGGGAATTCAAACCAAGATTGTTTTTCTATTCTTATCTTACCTCATTATAAGACAGAGCTTTTGTTCACCCTGGAAAGAGACATGTTTCTGGTTTTGCACTCCTGTGCCAGTCTGAATGTGTCCCCTTGTTCCTGCAATGCCTGGCCTTTTAGTAGACTTGCTTTTTTCCTGGTCCAGTTCATCAGAAATACTACATAGCCATGTTTGTGGCCCATTTATGAGGCTTCTTAATCTGGAGTTCACCAAAACAGCATTTGGCAAAGACAGCTGCCTGGAATTTATTCTTTTACCTCTCTAGTGCTGGAGTCTGCTCAGTTCTTTCTCTGAAATTAATACATACACAGGTAAAATGTGTGTATTCCTATTGGCAGGATATAAGGTAAGAGGAAAATGAAACATGGAACCCTGGCCCCACATTCCCCAACTTGAGAGTCCAATTTGCCCTTGCTATGCAGCCAGGGTAGGCAGCAGGAAGGCCAAGGCCATACCCAGCTGCTGCAATAGTAAAATCTGCACAAGGAGCTCTACTGGCTCTGCACATGGGTTTATATAGCATGGATTTACCTAAAAAGGGCTCAAAAGAGTCTCCATGCTCCTGTGCTCTTATGCAGAGATGTGTCTCACATTCACTGTGCTACTCCCAGTGATCTGGGAGCATGCTCATGCCCAAGGATGTAATTGTACTCCCAAGCTTTTGGAGCTCAGGAATGGCATGGCTGTTAGAAGAAAAAGGTCTTACTGTAACTCTGCTCTTTTAGCACCTCACCACAAACACGCTGGCTCTTGGTCCTCCCTCATTGCTGCCAGCCCTCTCTCTTGGCACTGTACCTGAGTCTCATGGCTTCAGGGTTGCTCCTCACCCCCCACACCAGCTCTTGCTCCTTCCCTTGTTCTGCTTCCCCCACTCACCAACTTCTCTTCCTGTGTAAATGCCGCTTTTCTCAGTGTCACTGATGTCTGCTCTGCTCTCATCTTTCCACTGGAGTTCCCTACTCATTGTGCCATCTCACTATTATTCTGCATCTTCCCTTCCTCTTCCGTACACGATAGGATCAGTCCTGGCTGCCTTTCATGCCCCTTCCTCCCCAGGACCAAACTTGTAGCATTTGTATGCCATCCTGTATTGCTGCCTGGTCTCCAGTTGCTCCCACTGCAATGCACTGATTTTCTGGCCATAGAAACACTCAGTATCCCCTTCTGCACCCACAGCAATCTGTGGAAATTTGTACTCTTCTTCCAAGTTTTTTCTGTTGAATCATCTTACCTTCTTAAATGAATTTTTTTACCATTTGGATTAAAGTTTCCCATGCATTGATGATTAACTTAGTTCAGAAACTTTTGAAGTATGTTTTAATAACAAAATACTGTTCCTCCAGTGTTACGTACTTGGCATTTATACAGACCTATTTCATATGATAATGTTATCGTCTCCCCACATTAGAGAAAGTTCTGTGTAGAAGAGTTAATCAAAACTTAATTTTCTCAAAGTATCATAGATGAATGCCTCTGAACCCAATTAGTATGCTTTCTGCTAGTCAAATAGACACAAAGATACTGAGGGTGGAGGAAGGAGAAAGGAGAGATGAACAGTATTTCTGTTGAAATAAATTCCTATAATGGGAGTCGATTTGACTATAATTTGATTGAAAAATGTCTATTGTTTTTACATCCAGTGCTAAGAGAAGTGAAAATGGTTTGCACTTAAATTTTACTTTAGGCTTCTTTGTAACACCAAAAGAAAGTATTATTACTGTTCCCTCAAGTTCAGTCTTCTGTATTTTCACACTTGTGGAAAGGCTCATGCTCATGTTCTCCCCCCCCCCCCCATTGCTGACTCTGGATTGAAATAAACCAGACTAAAATGAACCCCGACTGAGGGAAAACTGTTTTGTAAATGTCTCAATCAACCTCCAACCTCAGCCCTACAGATCTCTGCAGAAGCTCAGCAGACTCTCACCAGGGAAGCAGAGAGAGCTAACCTATACTCCCATTGCAAACATTAACTAATTTATCCAGATGTCAGTGTAAAGAGTATGTCTTACCTTCATTTGTACAGGGAGATGGGGTCATGAGGGAGGGAAGGGGAAAAGGGCTCCTTGCTCATACAATGAGCACTGTCACAGCTGGTAGATGCTGCTTTGGTTTCCCTGTGCCAGCGTGACTGACAGGGACAGCACTGCCCTACCATCGATCCTCAAGGCTGGGGTCATACAGGGATGAGCATGCAGGCTCCGAGTGGGGCACTGCCCTCAAAGAACATGAGTGGGGGATCACTCACAGGGCACAGGCTTCTCTCAGTCTCACACCTGATCACAGGACAACTGGAGAAACAGGTAGGTAGGTATAAGGAGGAACCCAAGCTTGGGGAACTATTCCAGAAGCACAGAGGGTAGAAACTTGACACTGAACACAAAGGGATACAGGTGAAACCTAGCCCCTGCAGGGTTTGTGAGCCTTGGAAGCTGCAGCAGCCCCCAGGCAAAGTGAGAGCAAACCTCATGCTGTAGCACAGGACAGAAGCAGCCTGGCTGTTTAAAGCATTTCAGCCAAATGTTACTTCCATTCAAGTTAGCAGAACTGCTTGGTTTTAGCAGCAGCTGTGTGGGGCTGGGCTGCTGGCTGGGGTTAAACCATGACAGAGGACTATCAGAAAGCAATATCATCTATTGAAAATAAATAGCTCTTGACCAACTAATTGGATATTGTAAAATTACAGTATAAATTTAACTGACATTTCAAGAGTATCAATGCTATGAAATAAAAATATTTAACACTTTGCTCACAAAATCCTAATAACACAGGGGAGTAACATAAAATGTGACACATCATAGTGATTGAGAAAGGATTGAGAGGAAGCATTGAAGAGAGAAAAATCTGCATGAGAGATGCAAGAGGAACAAATCTGATTTCAGCTCCCTTTCTCTCTCTGCTGAGCATAGATGAATCCTAGGAAATTACCTTGCTGTGCCATCACCTTTGAGAATACTCTGAGATTGTGAGAGACAATTATGCCTTACACATTATGCAAATATAAAGTCACACCTCTTAGGCATAGAAGTGAAGAGCTGCCATGCAGAGGAGCAGGGATCCTGAAGGACTGCTCCAGTGAAAAACCAAGCCAACAAAAACTACACAGTGTGACGTGCTGGCCCAGGCACATCAATCCCCTTAATGCACACAGAGCAGAGGACTGAGCAGGGGATAGAGAAGTTCCCATACCTCTCCTGGTGTGCTCAAATGTCAGATCTTGTTTGGCATTTGCACTGAAGCACCTCAAAGTCAGAAATGATTGAGAGAAAGACCACAAGAATTGTACACAGTAAAAAACAAGAACGTAACAGCAGTGGAGGCAGGATCTTAATTAGAAACAAATGATAAAAATCAAGATAGGCTTTTTAGCTCCTGAAAAGTGCCACCTAAACAGCTGCAGCTTGAAAAAGGAGACTGCCTTTCTACAATACAAGTCCAGGGGCTGATCCAAGTAGGTGAGCTACCAGCTGTAGGGTTATGTTCAATAATAAATTGTCAGGGAAGACTCCAACAGACCTCTTGCACAACTTTTGATGCAGCTGCACTTAACACTGAATGGATAAGCTACACAACATTAGCCTGTCATAGAATATGTACTTCAGGCACCAATTGCTTTCCTTCTGGTTCTATTCAAGATCAAATTGCACTTTAAAAGGGCACAATGAATCATGGCCACTGCTGGGCTGGGGAGCTCCTACCTCAGAGAAAAGCCACTGAAAAATGTGGACCATTTTCTTGGAGGACTGAACAACAGTAACACTGAAGTATCCTTGTACTTTGCACTGGTACCACAGCACCACTGGAAAGGCATCAAAAGCAAATACATCTTTAGGGAAAGTATTTTAAACCATTGACTTTATTAAAATACATAATACACTGATTTTAGAGGAATGTACTTACATTTTCTGGAAACTCCACTGAACCCAAATTTTAATTATATATTTAACAAATGACAAAACAGTGGATGAAATCATGCTGTACACCAAAGAATAGACAAGTTAGGGTATTGTTTTTCATCATGATCATTATTTTCCTGGCACAGGCTCTTCTTTGCTTTTTAGCTTCAATCTCTTGAATATCTAGTAGCAGAGAAAGGAGGTTTACATTTCTCATGGCATTAAACTCATCTGGTCCAAGTGGAAGTCCATTTGTTTTCACCACCTTCATTCAAACCTTGCCCAGGAGCCTCGCCTTCCAGAAAAGCAAAGGTGATTGACCTCTCTGAAAAGCTACAGGTCACAGTGCAAGATGAGTTCAACAGTCAAATGTGAACATGGAGCTCTGCATATTCTCAGATTCGTTACTCTTTCAAAATATCCATTTCAAACCAAGAGTGGGAAAAAAGACACTGTCAAAATACAAGGGCCAAAACACATACATGGACTTAGTGGAATGCACATGGAAGACAGCTTGCAGTGCTGCAGCTCTGAAGTAAAAGGTAAATCAGAAGCCAGGTCTTGTTGAAATACAAGGTGCAAGAGCTGGGAAGGAGAAAGACAGAAATAACCTGGACACATTCTTAAAAATAATGAAATGTCCTAACCTCACGGAGAAGGCTGTAATCATTGCACACACTGCAATTGCCATGAACCATGGAGATCAGTGACAAAGTGTATGTTATGACAATCTCTCTGACAAGTATAATCTGGGGGAAATTATTCATACTGAGCAAAGAAATAATTAACTGCGTGTTTCAATGCAAGATGCACAGAGGATAGGTTTTCACATCAAATTAATAAGGCTCTTTTTAAGAGATCATTTTGCAACCTTGCATAGGTGATATTATATCTTTTCAATAGATAATGTGCAGAAACTATATACAGTTGAAAAAAAGAACTTTGATGAAAGCATTTTTTCCCCTCAAGTTTTACCATAGTATAAAAAGTAACTTATATAACTCCTTCAGTTCTGTAAAACACATATGGAATATCCCAGAAAGAGAAACCAGGAACGCCATCTAAATGATGCCGTGTGCATTTATACAACAGGTTGAAACAACCAGAGAAGCCACCACAAAGCAAAGTCATAAAGTTTACACATAGAAAAAAACAAAACAAACCAGGAGTAAATTTTGTTTACAAACATGAAAACTCATTTAAACATAAATGCATTTTAGTTATAACAAATTAATGACCTTCACTAATCAGACTACTGAATGCATGGATGACTCACACACTAAGTAAATGATAGAAAGAGCCAATTCAATCCCTGCTTGATAAATGGACAGTAAACTTTAAAATCTGCATTTGGTTTCCAATTAATCCCAGCTCAGAACAACTCCTCCCTTAGACAGCCAGACGGCAGCTTCTCAAAACTAATATTATGAACATCTGCCAGTATGCTGCAACAAAAGCCATTAGGGCATTCATGTGCTTCTTCATTTGGTAAGAAAGAAAGTCAGCCAGAGGATGAGCACAGTGCCACAGGACAGCCAACCCCGTCTTTGAAAATGAGTGTCCTGTTCCCTGGGACACTCATTCACCGCCCCACAATGACTTACTTTTGCCCTGCAATTATGTAAATCAAGAGACTTCCTGTCTGATGTGGCTCTCTTCCACTGAAACTACCTTCTCCTTTACACAGGAGCTGCCTGGCATTTGTTTTGCCATTTTGTGCCTGGATGCAAGACTTCATTATCAGCACTGCTTATTACTCTTGCATATCACAGTGATGTGTACTTTTTAGTAGTATTTACAATGGTATCACTGTGGAGAACTAAGCCCTGTACTAGAAACAGTCTCTTTAACAGAGACCTTAATACTAAAGATTTGGTACATTTCTGATCTACAGATAACAAGGCAAAGCTAAAATCAGCCCACTATACATTTGGCATTAGGTTCAAACATGGGGAGAAAGCAAACTTCTAACACATTCCCTTGTTTCAAAGGGATGCTATTTACAATAAGAATTTGCTTTTTTAATATTTCAGCAACAAAAACTCAGCTAATTTCGAAATTAGAGTAATCTAAGGCAACTTAGTTTTTAATCAACAGAGAACACAAACAACATTGCTGTTTGCTGTTAAAGACAAATCTCAAAAATGCAGGGAAACTATGATCTGTTATACTATGGGTGACAAATCACTGCCAGTTTAATAACAACAGTAAAAAAAAAAAACCAACACTTTTGCTTTTTTTAAACACAGCTCCTAAAAAGTACGGCATCCCAGTATTTTCTCAGTTCCAGACTGCTGACATTATAAATTAAAGGTGAAAAGAGATCCATATATAAACAAGGCAGCTTTCCACTGACTTCACTGTACTTGGTTCTTGTCTAAACCTTTGGAAATTTAATTCAAATACCATAAGGTAAGGTTGAATTTCTCAGTTACAAAACAACGTCCATTTGTAAGTGGAATTCAGAAAAACAAAACAAAATGAAAACCAAACTCAAAAAACACACACGAGTATTTAGAGCAATCCAGATCTCTGTTTTCCTGGCTTTCATACTTGCATGTTGCCTCGTGGAGAACTGTACACACACAATCCCCTGGCAAGGCCCTATGTTATGGTACGAGGTCTTTTGGGCGGCGGGGGTGGCATGAGTTCAGTGTCAGGATCAAGGTGGTGCTTCCGCGGCTGTCCTTGGGAAGCTGCTGCACATCTGTCAATGAACTCAAACAGCATCTCCTTCGTCACTGGATTCTGGATGCTGTTGCAGACAGCTGGGAACAAAGAACACATTCTCATATAACTAAACTGATTTGTTCTCGTCGGCACTTCAATAACTTCACCCCCTCTTGGCAAAATAACAACATACTCTGGCTCAAGTATTAAGCCTTAAACGCGTGCTTTGACAAGGCGGTTGTGTCTGGAGTCACGAATCTCTGCTCTGCCCCCCCAGAGAGCAAAGCAATGCCATGGTCCTCTATTCCCATGGGAGTCTCTCTTTCTAAAACAATCTAAAGGCACATGTGTGTCTAAGGCTTCCTGAAGCAACTATAAAACCACCAAGAACTGACAACTTTTTTTTCCACCAGTAAGTACTATAAATACCCTAAACCTGCAATGCATAGTCCTTTTTTTTTTTAACCCATACACCTTCATGGGGCAGAAAGACTTGATACCAAGCAAATGGCATGTCTAGAATACCAGACTATATGATGGAGGAGCAGCCATGGTGCTGCGTGGTGGCCACGGCACACCATGTACAGGCACTCTTGGGGTACTTAACACAACTCCCCAGACCACAGTTTGTACGTCATGGTCCATGGGATTTTATGGAACAAATAGGCTTACTTCACTTTAAACAAATGAAATATTTTTTTAATGCCTTCCTATGTAACTTTGTATTCCTCTAAATAATCCTCCTGAGAGACTTGGAGGAGAAAAAAAAAGGAAAAAAGGAGCATGAAATTAAGTGTGAATCCTACAACTATCTTGGAAGAAAGCACAAAATGATTAGGGGGTAATTGATAGCATGTAAGGGCTGGCCACAGTAAGGATGCAATTTCCATGCAAAACAATCTACTGACCCCCTAGAGCACTAAATGTTAGGACTCCTTAAAATGTATTTGCAGTGTAGCATTGTTATGAATAACAATTATTCTCAAAAACATTCCTTTATTTTCCTGCAGAACACCAGAACCAATGATTACTTCACAATTAATAAAGCACCTTTCTAGAATTATTTTCAATTATCTCACTATTTTTGGTGAAAATGTGGTTTAAGAGTTGCACATTTGACTTTAGCAGTTGGGAAGCATTATGATTACCATTAATTTAGGAACAGAATTCTGGTCTCACTGCAACTGGCGTAACTCATGTAACTGGTGTAACAGTAACTCACATAACTGGTGTATCAACTTTTGAGTGCTGCCTTAGCTTAATCACTCAAAAAAACCTCCTGTTTTCAGTTTGAAAGGTAACAAAGTCCAAAAGCAAGATTCAGACAGATGCTTATTTTGTTGCTATTTCAACCATGGTGAAAAATAAATAGCATTTTTCATCAGGATAAAGCTTATAGAGGAGAGAGGATCTAGAGAAAGTCTCAAATAACAAAAGTATAACTTTTGGAGATTTTGAAAAATGATCAAAAGTGAAAACTCAAAGCCAAAAGAAAACTTTCTGTTCTGAAAATTCCTATAGAAAATCTGAAATATATCCTAAAAATTCTTCCTGTAGCATTTAGTTTCTTTTGATTTTAATTTTTAGGAAGTTCACTGTGTTTTGGGAGAAAAAAAAGGTCAAGAATAATAAAACTGCTCTACAAATGAAGAAAATTAGAAGAGAACAGATAAATATATATGCTCTTACAAATAAAGGAAAGAAGAATATGCTAGTCATTAAAAAAAACAAAAACAAAAACAAACAACCAACCCCCAAAAAATCACAAAAAAAAAAAAAAAAAACTCAAGGGAAAACTAACTATTGAAACACTAAGGTGAACCAGAGAAGAAAAATTATGGTCATGGTCACAAAGAGATGACATTGTACTTGTATGACTTTTGTGGTCCATTCCTCTTTTCTGACAGGACTGCTCAGCAAGTATTTCAGCTACATTCTGTGCTGGTTCCCTAAGGTGCCAATAGATTTATTATCTCCTAGCAAAATGACCACATTGTGTTTACTCAAGAAAATCTACTCACTGCTCAGGCTGAAATACAAGTAGAAGGGTCTAGAGAAAATCCTACATCAGCGTTAGTAATTAGCATGGTCTTAAATATGATTAAATTTCATTTTGGCACTTAAAAAAAGTCAATATGTTTATTGCTATTCAGCCTTGCATACACTTCAATTCAAACTCTTACACTTCACCTCAAGGTATATATCATCCTTTAATTTACAATATTTGGCCAAATACTTTTTGGTAGAGGAACATAAAAGTTTTGCAATGCTGCATAAATATAAACCTTTCATTAGTTTCCCTGCTCCATTGTTTGTGTAACTATTGTTGAAACTCAAGATGACATTTTTCTCCTATTAATTTTCTAGCCCATCTGCCAAATAATGGTTTTGGCATTCTAATGGATTTTTTGTTTAACTAATTCAACTCATAATGTGCCAGTTTCCATTATATCCCAGCAAGCCAAAACAACGCTAGGCATTGATGTCAACTGAAGTGATGCTATTGTAAATAAAAACTTTCTTGGCTCTGACTTGAAAGGCATGCCCTGCCATTTAAAGTCATCTTTGCACAAGTGTTTGCAGTTCTGCAAAGACTTAGGCACTTCATTCTGTATTACCTGTTAAATTCTGCATCAGAGTATTGGTTTGACTGACTTCATCAAATAACCTCGCAGCCAGAGGATTCATGCTATCTAAAAACTAGTGATGACATAAGCATTTGCAAGATGAGGCATTACTTTAATAAGTTAGGGGAGTCAGGACTCAGACCACGAATGGAAACACAGAGTGCCTTTCGTACTTAAAACTGAACAGAGGTAAAACATTAAAATTTTAGCCTGAGAAATTTCTAAAGCAAATTGTTCTACTCACCCATGGCAGTGCTGTAGGCATTTGGAAAGCTTTTGTCTATCCTCTGTCTCATGAAGACCCAGCTGTTGTTCTCAAACTTGCACTCTATAATTTTGTTGTCGTACTGTTTGAGTTCTTTTGTCACCTGTATAAAAAAAATTGTTTAGGATAAACATATTTTAATTCACTTTTTTTTCATTCTTTTAGGTAGAAATAATAGAAGATCAGAAGCTGCCCTGCATTTTTCAGCAATATGCCTCCATCCTACACAAAAAATTTGCACAGAATACATCTCCATTTTACATATGCTCAGCTACTTAACATTTAAAAAATACTTTTCAAATATGCTGTCAATATTCAGCAATTATATTATGCTAAAACATCAGCAGTGCTAACAGAGGGGGGAAAAAAGTCACTTCTGGCCCAAATGCAAATAGGTTTCCATGGGAATAAACTGCTTCCAGTTTAAGTGCTACTGCCAGCCTAAGTGCACAAAATGTATTATCCATGTTTCATCAACCTTCTTTGTTGAAGGTCTCACAGCAAAATGTCAGATTTCAATACTGGGAAAAGATTACAAAAAATGATTTCACTCTTTACATGACTGAGGTTTTTACTTTTCTTCCTTTTTTTTTCCTTCATTTTTCTTTAAAAATTAAGATTGTAACTTCAAAATAATGCAGACTTTCAAATGGAATATATTCTAAATCTCCTTCAGGCCTCTCTTTATTGATTCATAGATTTGTCAGCAGCCTGAGATATTTGTCTTTCTATTTGGCAACACTGTGTGGTTTGGAAATGTAGTTTATATGCATTGGACCTCATAGTTGTTTTGGCTACTTCATCCTATGCATCCTAATCTATGATACAATGCAAAAATTTTCATGTAGCCATGGTAACCTGAGAACCTTATCCAACGCTTTAACAATTTTACCCATATACTTCACTTTGTTCCAAAGAGCCTCTTAGGCAGAATGAAGCTGTATTTAACTGCTAGCTGTGTTTAGTTGCTATAGTTTACCAATAAAAAGCTGTACAAGGTAATGTAACACTTTGGATTCAGGATCTTATGCGTAAGTGCTCTCATAAAAAGGAGGTGGTTATAGCAATTCATTAGCATAATTTTTCACCTCTGTTGACTACTTGCTCCTGAGCAGTGACACGGGAATTTACTACTGACAGAGAGATGCAGATTTGAAAAAGGCCATAGCTGTCTCCAGACAGCTTAATAGCACATACAGGGGGGAAAACCATGACCCCCCCTTTCCATTAACTCCCAGATAAAGACAATTAATTAAGGAAATGGTTCTGAGCATGGATCAAGTCCTCCTATACTGTACAGTACAAGATTTGATAAGCAGAATCCTAACGTTGCTGGCGTTTAATCTGAATACTTGTGTTCACTCCTGGAAAAGGAGTCCGAGGATTCTACTTGTCAAGTGAAATGGAATTTTAAGAAAATGTTGTAAAACTCACAATTGAGTCTTGTCCTGCTGCAGGACTGACAGAGTTAGAGTCAGGTTTTCATGTCACACACTATTTTTTATCCATTCCTGCACATGCAAAGAGTTTTTTTCCTCAAATCATTTACTACTTAAGTGGAGTTTATATCTTCTGTTGACCATTAGATTGCTGCAATCTTTTCATTTGCAGAATGCTCTACACAGCACTGCACTTCTTCCATCTGCACTGAAAAGCTACATGCAGTCCACAGGTTTGACTGACACGTGTTTATGGATGCATTATGTTTCATTAGGTGTATATAAGAAAACACAACATCCTTTTCCAGTATACTATGGATACATAAACCCAGGGAAAAAACTCCTGGCTGTGCAGTGCCTTGGGATTATTTTGAAAACAGCTGCCTAGTGGAAGTGGGGGCAGCAGGGGGTATGGCCACATGTCTGACTTTCTGCAAAAGCAGGGAAATACTAGAAAGATCACCTGATAGAGAAGGAAATGTATAAAATTGCAGGTAATGACTTCAACTAACCACCCACCTCATAAGGTTTTCTCATGGCTTATCATTCTTCTAGTGTTCAGATGCTGGGCATAGTAATAAATTAGATGGCAGCTTTATCTGACTGTGGCAATTAAGCAATATTATTAACTATCGAGAGACTTGCTTGGCCATTCATTAGCAATCTGGAAGATGGATCTTTCCACAAAATATGAACACCTGCCAAAGCATTGACCTAAATGAATTTTCCCATTAGAAAACTGGTGATCACAGCCTTTAATGGTTGCATGTTGTAGTAATTACTTTACAAAGGAAGAAATACAGCACCTACTATTCCCTGTACTTTGTTAAGTGACCTTAGTCTTATATAGGTACTTATTCTAATATAAAATAACCTTTTAGCAACTGCTGAACATTTGATTAAAACTACACATACTCTGAGCAAAACACACTTTTGCATCCACTATTGCATCTTAGTAGACTTCTAAATGGGTACTGTTTATACAAAAGACTGAACAAGGCTGCAGTGATTCTTGTATCCATAATTCACACCTTACATCTACCTACCATGCATATGCTACTTTCTTGTATTTCAGATTCAAAGTGGGACAGGGAAACCATCAAACTTAACTGTCTAGAAATTCCTTCCCTTTGGGAATTAATTCTCAGCTCCTCAGCACAGTGTCTTCTCCGCTATCCCTTTGTAGCGTGCTCATCCCTCCTTCTTCCCTTTAAATATTACAGTCCATAGCAGTATTTGAATAATACACCATCACTTCTCTTCCTGAGAGGTACTTCTTCTAGCTTCTAGTGCATCACAGAAGGTCAATTAGGAATGATGGCAGTTCTCAGGCAAAATGCTTATCCTCAGTGCTGGTACAGTGCCAGTGCTTCTGCCATACTGTTGATAAAAGGCCTTGAGCGAGCACTCAGCAATTTCAAGACAGAAACTCCCACCACACTAAGGACTCCATGGAGCCTCCCTTAATTAAACATTTATTCTTTAGCCTATTTTCAGACAGCCAGTCAGAATTAGAATCCCAAAGGATCAAGTCTTGGACAAGGGGCTGTCAGAGGTGGTCTGCATTGGAACAGTAGCACTGGTCTGGGCAACAAATGTGTCCTGGGCAAGGACAAACAACAATTTGTACACTTATTTCTTTTCAAGAAGAAGGAAATTGTTCAGCAGCAGCAATGTTCAGCGTTCCTGCCCGTAGCTGATTTAATTATCAGGAACCAACCTATTTGCCCAACAGAAGTAATTCCGAAAAACACAGAGGAGCATCCTTTTGGATGATTCAGTACATTACTGCTAGTCTGCAAGGTGTGACTGAAAAAAACCAGGCTTGAGTTGCATCCCCATTTCAGCAATAGTTCAGTATCAAATCACACTGATGTAATAACATGATTGTATCTTCCCCTCCCTACTAAGAAAGGCTTCCCCCATCATCATCTGGGCCATTCACTGGGAAGAACTTCAGTGGCATAAGCTTTTTCTAAGTGTGAAGACAGTTAAGGCTTAGGAAATGTCAAATTTTCCAGGCTCCTTCTATCCTCCATATTCTGTAAGAAAATAAAAATATATTTTAAAAATTTAAAATATCTAACCCATTTCAAATTTTCTTGTGTGGCTGAATAAGAGTCATTTTGAGATGAGTAACATGCAGCCACAGTTTATGTTAAATAAGAGTAAAATGTGAAAAAACCCCTAATATATCCAGCTGAGAAAGAGAATAACCCATTTAAATTTGAATGTAAATTGAATATTTTCTCCAGTCTCATGAAGATGACTTTACTATCTCTGCTGACTACCAGCAGCCAAAGCTTTTCTGTGTCTCTCTACAGGGCACCTATCTGTCAGACTGATCATCATTCCACTCAAACATTAGTCTCATCACCCTTAACTCCAAATGAGAATGAAATTCCTAGGCAAGCTCCTATTCTACATAAGAGGCACTAACAATGCAAATTTAGGTTTTAAGGGAATTAAGTTAGTATTTCAGAAAGCATGTCTACAATAACAAGGCTTGAACTTTACAAATGCATCTACTTTCCCCATTTTCAAGTTCTTTAGAAAGAAAAAAGGAGACAAGTTTTTAAATAAATGGACACTTGGCTGAAAGAAGCCTTATGTTTCCATATGCTTATGTTTTTTTCAAAGCATTTTAAATTATTCCAGTTTAGTAAATAATCTTCTTAAAAGAAAGTGATGCTTGTAAGCAAAATCTTAAAACATTGTATTTCAATTTCTTTTCTCTTTAAATGCCTTTTTGCTGCACTTTCCCCCATTAACAAACACAGATTGAAAAACATTCTTTAATTCACCAATTTCTATTCTTACTCCACACCCCTAGTCATCAGCCAATTTTTAAAGTCTCAGAAGAAAATATCATAATAGTAGATGCAGAAAACCTTCACTTACATGAGAGAAAAAATGAGCAAAAGCAGCTGTTGAAGTCTTACAAAATTAAAAACATAGTTATTTTCAAATAGAGAATTAAAAAGTAAAATGAACCGTAATATAAAGGCAAGATGGATTCTAAATGCAATGGGTTTCTATTTTCTAAGAAGAATCTGCCTTTTTATAGCTAGCATGAGCAATGAAGGCATTTCTTTTTTATATGCTCAAATACACAAACTGTTTGTTTTGTTTTTTTAAACATAAGTTCCAATGCCTGGAGGCGAGAAAAGTTTAGAGCTGATACATAAGGGCCTAGAAAGTAATTCCTTCTCTTGCTGATATCATATTTTCTCCATTAGGATACATTCCCACAGCCAAAGCGAACAAACAAACAGAAGAGGCACATCCCAAAATAAATTATCAGCTGTGTGGTTATGAAGGAAAAACCTTTTGGTTACTTCCCAGTCTCTTACTGCAGGAGAACTGGAGTCCCATACCTCCCCTAGGAGGTCACCCTGCAAAATTAAATCACATTCTTGTAAGAACTGTCCAAAACCATGAAATGTGTGAGATCCCTGTCCAAAGGGTATTGGGATATACTCAGCCACAAATGACACTCTAGTAAATAAAACCACATCTCAAATTCCAGTGTTTGGATTAGTCTCCAACGCTGTGACTGCCCTCAACGCAAAGTACGAGAGACAGATTTCCAAACTTCTCCAGTGGTTTGGAATGTCCAAGACAAGGGGAGAATTAAGCTGCCCACTGGTACGATGATTCCACAGCAGTAAGGCAACATCTGAAGACCAGGGAGATGCAATCATAACAGTTAGGGAACAAAAGGAAGAATTACATGGGAATCTGAGGAAACAAAAGGGGTCAAGACTTTGAGGGAATAAGATGGAGACAGAAAAAATAAAGAAGCATCTGTAACAAAATAAAACAGCTTCTGAAGATAGAAAGATAAACCAAACTCAAAACAAGATCTTTTTAAAGACCAAACACTTAAAGGTGATGAACTCCAAGGACATTCATGCCAAACCAAGGCAACTGAGAGGAAATGAGGTGTAAGAAATTGGGATCCTTTGAAAGCACTTTTACATGTGACTGCTGGTGACATCACGAATATAAGAAATTCTAATCACTTGAGTAAGAACATCTGAGAGAGTCAGTAGGCATGAAGTTATTAGAGCCCCCAGCACCTACAGGGCACAGACCAGCACCAAAAACAGATGCCAAGCTGTTCATTCAGTGCTTCTTCGTAACTCTTGGACTGTTTGTTTAGATGCTTTGGAAGAACTTTTTTGCCCATTCACATAAAGTACCTCATGCTTTTCATAGTCAAACCTCACGAAGAATAAAAAATTTACAAATTGCATGGTTACTAAATGCCTGTTCACATAAGTTGTGTATACTGAACCACGTGAATACTGTCTGCTGGAAACGGTTATCAGTTAATCTCCTTTGCATTTTTGCTTGAGCCCGAACAGATTTTGTAATGCAGCTTAATATCTATTTCTTTATACGATTCAAGAAATTAGTTTATCAAACCATAGATTTCTTGCTGAACTAAACATACTGATTGTGTTTCCTTTTTAAGGAATGTACTGCCCAACAAATGGTTATCAGCTTGGGTAAACGCAATGCAGCTGAGATGGTTATTTAACATTAATAAAGCCTTCTAAGTGCAACTATGCTGCTTCTTACGTAAATAGGAAACAGAAATGCTTCAATTTAGAGATGTAATTCCTGAAAAAGAATATTAAGAAATATAAAATTTTAGCACTTTTGTTCATCTTCATTAAACCACAATGTTAACACAAAGTAATGTAGAATCACGGGAACAGCAAAGAAGAAAAATCGTTTCCAAATTACAATAATGATGCTTTTTTAAATCGTGGATTTTTGTTTGTTTGTTTGTTTCTCACTTCCAGTGTCTAGCACTCTCAGTTCATTATTTAGTCTTTCTTTTTAACATATAATATTTTCTCAAACAATTTCTCATTCTTACATGTAGCAATTAAAAATATGGATACTGTTTTCTGATACATATAATGGTTGTAGTCCTGGGGTTTTCCTGGCAAGTGATAGATGAAAACATGAGAAATAAAAAGCTTTCCTCTCATTAGTGATATTACAAGTTTAATGACTTTCAGTGCCAGCTGGAAATAGATTTCTTAATGTATTCTGGAAGGTCTCCTGTACACCTTACGTTGGAACACCATCTGAACTACCTGTAAGAAACCAAAGTTTTCCTGAGCTTCACTTTGGACTTTCAGAGGAACACACTGGTGTCTATGAGAAAGCAGGTAACTGGTAACTGCTTAGACCAGGATGTGGAAATAGACATGTGTTTGCACAAATGTTTTGCTCAATGATCACTCTTCTAGATTTTTTTAAATACTTTTATATGTCTCACTTCACTCAATGGTAAAGCCATTTGCCACAGCAAACTAATAAACTCTTTGAACACTTTTGGGCGTTATAGCTCAGGCATCCACATTATTCAAAGAGCAGCTGACCTTCCTGCTAGACATTGCCATCTCCACTTAATTCCTGAGAGAACTCTAAAGCTTTAAAAAATCCTATTTACTTTTCATCATCATCAAGAATGGGACACAGAGATTTGGGTGTCCATACACATCTTGAAGAATTGAATGAAACAAAGTAATAAATGATTGTTCTCCTAGATTGATATCCCTTTCCCCTGCACTCTAATCATCATAGGTCTCTGGATTAAAGAAAAAAAATCTGTATGTCTCCTGTGAAAACTGAGAAACGGAAGAATTCTGTGCTGAGGATTTGTGAACTTGGCATAGCTCTGCTGTGATGAGTTCTTAAATAAAGTCTTGTTGAAAAAGCAGCTCATATAATTCTGACCCTCAGCATGCTGATGAAAGAGCAAGAAATTCTCAGGGGAACTGCAGAAACACCCAGGCATTAAGGGAGCAGCAGCAAAGCTCTCGAAGCAAGTTGGCGCAGAGAGGATGTGCATTTGGTGCAAACAGAGCTTCATTTGCTCTACAACGCATGAATTTGTAGGAAGAGGTAAAAACAATGCTCTGCAAGCACCTGGGGTAACTTTGCAGAGGCCAAAGATAGCTACCTTGGTTTTGGCACATCATAAATAATTGTGCTAATAATAATAATCCCTGGAGACAGTACTGAAACTTGAAAGTGTTTAAGTTCCAAAAGCAGATGCAAGCATAGTAGTAAAATGCCACAGCAAACTGCAAAACTGTTCAGCAGGTTATGCAAAAAACAAATAACAACAACAACAAAAAAAAAAAAAACCAAACAACACCCCCCAAAAAATACCTAACCAATAACACCCATCAAAACCCTTCAGTGAAGGACAAGGAATTTACAGGAGGTTTCTGAAGAAAAAGCCACCCCACCAGAAAGGTAAGCAACTGTAAGAGGGGGAAGAGAACAAGGATATACAGTGCAATCTGGCAAAAAAAAAAAAAAAAAAAAAAAAAAAAAAAAAAAAAAGCCGAAATAATAATATATAATATATAAATGATTCTGTGAGAAAATATTTCACTCACAGCCTGATACATTTTGAGGACTGTACCTCTGCTTGCCATGATCTATCTTGTGAAAGCCTTTCTTAACCCTCATTTGTGCTTTGTTCACTCAGACTGCTTTTGCAAAAGGGAGCCTGCCCCAAATGGGGAGTGCTACATAATAAGACACAAAGATCCAGGAGACAAGAGTTATACATTACTAGTAAAGAATATAGTTTGAAAACACCACTTAGCTCATTCATAAATTATTAATTTTTAAGGCTTATTATTCTCAGTTTGCAAATGGGGAAGAAAGAGATAGTTTGTGGCCGCACCACAGGGAAAGCATTTACCCCCCATTAGGTTCTCTAAACCCAATCTTAATTACCCCTCAGGTACTTATACTCATGCTACCAAGAAATCTTGTGACATAGGGCAGCTGAAATCTTGTTAATAATTTATCAGTAGAAACCCAAACAAGACTTCTAGAGACAAAGCAATGCTATCACTATTTTATAAACACTTTGGCAACACTATTCCTACACCTCAAATTAAATGAAAGAGAACTTAGATGATTGTGTCAGAATAGGACGAGGAGTTTCTCTGACATTTGCTGCCTTTCACATGTTGGACTACACCTCCAATAGGATGGATTTCCAGACAAATGTTTGTGCTTCTCACACATTGATTTTACAGGGTACTTTCTCATATTACTGTTTTTCATCTGCTCATGTGTACCCAAGCTCTTGCTATTGTAGGAGTCTAACTTAGTCTTGTTTTACCTGTACTTCTTACACCCTACAAGGGATTCTGTCACTTGCTGTCACACAACCAGGGATGGATTAGAGGGAGACTTCACAGGGCTGGGCGGTCAAGAGCTTCCCAGCAGCCTTGCTATGGAAGAAAAAACTACTTTTACAAGCTCAGACACTATCTGATGGTTATTCATGTGAGATCCAGCTCTACAAGCTCTTGTCCTTGTAAATTATATGCCTTTGAGCAGCTTCAGAAGATCAATTAGCCCACACTAGTGTCACCAGGATTTGGCCCTAAACCTAATTCTTGTTATTTCTTATCTGGCTTCTGAAATGTTCTCTAGAAACCGTGGGTTTATACTCTTTCAGAAAGATGCCAAATCATATCAAAATACACCAAAAGAAATTTAAACTAAAATCCAAAGCATTAAGTAATTGTGAGTCTTTTAAACCCACTTTTACTCATAATAACACACAGCTTTCAAATTACAGCCATTAAGAATCATATTCTTTTCTTCCATTTAGATCCCAAATAAACACTTGCTTAAAGTTTTTTCCCCATAAATCAAAATTCACCACTGAGAACAACTGTGTCAACACTATAAGGAAATTTGTTTGCTGTGTTAAATTGAGCTTCAAAAGCATGAACTGAACACACATTTGTGATCACAAGTAATGCCTCTTCTTATATCCATTCAAAGTGTTTACCTTATTACAGCTTATTATAAATGTACTGTCTAAAATGCAGCAGCATGACTGTTCCATTTCCAGGCCCTAATTTTATGATAATCATATGTAATATATTCATATCTCTACTTCACTGCCTAACAAAGCCCAAACTGGTTAGCAGATCTGCTTCCCTCATGATTCAAATTTCTTTACCTCAGAACGTTACTGAAAAACAACATTAAGAAAGATATAATCAAAATTTTACTTTGTATTTTGCACTATAGTAGACAAACAAAGGAATATATCATTGGAGGCTGATTTTGCCATATTGACTTTATCAAATACTGGTATCTAAGTGGTATGTAAATTATTCAACACACTATGCAAGCATTATTAGAAAAGTGAGGGTAGGAGGCAAGATTATAAATTTATAAATGTTTTCAACATCTAGAAACCCTATTAATACTTGAAAACATTGGGTTTGTACAGAGAGAATGTGCAGATAAACTAAGACCAGAAACAGCAAAAATTGCTTTTAATCTCCCATATTTAATATGTTTCTGTTTTTGCCTAGAACATATTTATAAAAACAGTAAATTTTTTCTTCATAAATTTCAGAGGCAATTCCTAGTTACTCACAAATCTGACACTAGGACATAGAGAGATTTAAAGAACTTATAGGAAATAGAAATTCTTTTGCTCCCCATCTACTCCATTAGACTGAATGGTTTGTCATTAGCCAAGTCTCCTAAGAACCAAAGTGCTGAGCCAGAGAAGAGAGCTCAGTCTTGCTCATTGTAGCTTTTTCACAGTACATGTAATAGTTTTTTAGACAAATGCCAGATCTTGAAATCAGAGAAGTCTCTTACAGCAGAATAACATTTTATTTTTTAATGAAATTTTCAGGTTTTATATTTGTATTATATACTTGTGCTGGTTTTGGCTGGAGTAGCATTAACTTTCTTCACAGTGGCTGGTGTGGGACTGTGTTTTGGATTTGTGCTGAACACAGTGGTGATGACATGGAGACATAGAGCCAAAGCCTCTTCTGATTTTTGTACTATCAGGCTGGTGGGAAGGGTGCTGGGGGGAGCTTGGGAGGGACAGGGGATGGCTGGGGATGGCTGAACACCCACATGCCCATGGGAAGCAGGGAATTCATTCCTTGCTTTGCTTGTGTGCATAACTCTTGCCTTCCCTATTAAACTGTCTCTATCTCAATTAGTGAGTTTTCTACCTTTACCCTTCCTATTCTTTCCCAGGTTCTGATGCTGAGGGAGTGAGTGAGTGAGGGGTTGAATGGGACTTGGCTACTAGATGGACTTAAACCATGACAATAAGAGAGCACAAGCTTTAATTTTTGTAATACATGACAAGAAAAGTCAAATTACAATGATTTTAAAAACCCTGCAAGTTTGAGGAGGCATTCTTAAACCTAACTGTGGAGGTTGGACTTCACAACTCTGCTGATTCTACCTATATTTTTGTAAATAATGAGTTTTAATCATTTTATGAGGAAGCTGATAAATGCCTGGATGGAACACTGCAATAATATACAACATAAAGCCAACAGGAGCCAAACAACAATAACAACAACAACAAAAATAATCTCAGCAGTGCTATGACACCAAAAAAATAAAGCAAAGATGTGCTGGGAAAAAAAGCTGCGAAAGTCATGTTAGGGGTTTTTCATCCTTTTAAGATTTCAATTAGGAGGAAAATAATCATTTTTTCCCATTACAGATAATACACCACAACAAAAAGATTAATAGCTGCTGACTTAACGCAGACTTTCAAAAATTAGCTTTGATCAAAGGAAGTGCTGTAGTGAAAGTCAACTGCCCTAACCCACTTCTCATCTGCCTTTATAGTATTGAGCTGGCATGAACTCCCTCCCCTTTCTTGAATGGTTTCCTTTAAACTTCAAAGCCTAACTGGCTTTGAGGCTTAAGACACAGAAAGCTTTTTCCTTCTTCTTCAAAAGCAATTAATGACATGATGTATAATCTGACCTACAATCTAGTATCTTAAGCACACAGGTCTTCTTGATCATTGTGGGCCTACAGAATGTAAGGGGCTCGACAGAGAAGTTAATTGTGGCTCATAACTGCAAATGGTTTTAGGGTGCCTGCCAGCTGATGAGGTCAGTCTGCTGAAAGAAAGGTACGCAAGGGCTAATCTATCAATGGCACAAATTTGTCGATAAATGAGGCTATAGAGGGATTATCACTGCTTTACCTTTCATTGCAAGCTCCTCTTTCCTTTCCATGCTTTGTCTTTAATGAGTCTGCAGAGTTTGGAAGCCAGATTTCCCAGGACACCATAGTAATAGATGTGGGATGGGGCAATACAGACTGCAGTAATCATGAGGCAGAGGAATGGACAATATTCATGGACTTTCAAGAGCCACAACTGGTTACAGAAGATATAATGGATTTTGCAAGGTCTGGTCAGAGAAACTTCTTGGTCTGTTTGGGCAGCAGTGTTTCCAGACAAATGAATAAAGACTGTATATGAGTTTTTGTTTTAGTGTCAGCTAAAAGGGATTGCAACTTCAAATGGTGAGTGCTGATAACAGGAAATAATTAATGGTTTAATAGCTGGTCCCGTCAAAGCCCTGAAAGATAAGAAATCTGGGAAAGCCCACTCTACCTCAGCACATTTTCATGGCTTTGTCCATACATTTTGTTATTATATGTGGGATCAATAACAAAGTAAGCGAGCAACAACATTTAGTCCTCATTCTTCTTTCATTAAATGACTTCACCCACTTAGTCTGCAAAAGGTAAGGCAAGCAAAGCCAAGGAAAGTCTCTTGAGTGTTCTAACCATATGACGTCTCCAAGAAAACCTTTGTCATAAAGTTGTTTTCTGCAATCATCTCTGCATGGGCCAATTCTTAAATTCCCCAAAATTCTAAGCCTAATTTGAGTGCTCTGCTCAAGTGTCACACTTTTGTTTGAGCTGCTGTCCTCCCCTACTAAGGCCCAGGACGAAAACAGCTTTGGTTCCCTAAAAAAATTTGTTTTGCTTTCCACATGATGTAATAGTATTTCAAGTAACATCATAAGCACTTTCTAGAGAGAGCCAGTGACACTAAGACTTCCATCCAGAAAAAAAACAAAAAAATCCTTGAAGGGCCTTCCCTAGAACAACAGAAATAAGAAAAGAGAAAGAAAAACAAAGTAACAGCAATGACAACTCTGTAAATCTGTTATCCAATGATATCAAAGTGTATTCTTATACACTTGTAATGTGTATAAGCTAACTTGTAATGTTAAACTCATTTCATTAGCACACTTTAGATAAAACAGCTGTATGTACACAATTCTGCAGTTGAAAAGTCCAAGGTAAAAGGGAGTTGATTTGTCAGGCAAGAGTGCACAATGTGGGGAAATTAATGAAAAAGCCTTGGCTTGTAGTTTCCTGCAATAACTACTAGCACTAATTACTAATTAGAAATTAGTTAGTACAGACTTTTCCTTGAAGTTCTGAATGAAATATTAACAAGATAGTAATTAAGTAATTCAGAGTCTGTTTGCTTTAGTGTTTGCATTAGCATTAACTTTAGTATTGTAAATCCAAAATCTGACTCACTGATCTATAAACGTCCTTCTAAATTAATCAGAGATGTCCTTTGCTTTCTTTCTTTTGAAGTTAAATTATTCTGAATCCCCTTTCTATGCATTAATGGTATCCAAAGAGTAACAGGTGGAAAGAGAAGGTAATGAAGGTAATGATGTAGTAAAATGCAGTAATTGTACCTTGCATTGTTTTCTAAAAAGAAACAAAAAACATTCTTGTTTCTAATCCTGCTTTTGCATAATCCTTTACATTGCTTCTACTACAGACCAGCCTCTTCCCTACACCCAGCAAGGTTTAATAGGAATGCTACAACATGTAGTTAATCTGCTCCTGCAATAATCACAATCAAGCATGGCTAATCGTGACCCACTAACCAAATGAAGCAGAAGCTGGGTTGCACTTGTGTGTATTACTGTTAAATTACACCTGAGGAGGTTAATGTACAACACTAGTGGGGCCTTTTATTTCTTGTGTGGTGCAGCAGGAGCATGCAGGCAATGAGGACCACGGTCAGTATTAACCACCTCTGCAAGGGGCAAGAGGTTCAATAGCTGTTTGGCTAGAGCCTCACTGCCTCCCACTTAAAGCTCCATCAGGGACTTGGCTGACCCAGTCAGAGTCCATGGATGACTTCTGCACAGCTAAGTGAGACAACTGGCTTCCAGCAGACATCAGGTCATTAATTCTGTTCTGAAACAATGCTGACTTCTCTACTTCATGCATGAAAAATAGAGAAAAATCTCACATCATTGCCGGTACAGAATCCAGCATGGCATCTCGTGAATCTACCACTGAGAACATGCTCAAATATTTTTTATTACAACACATTAAGCTAAAATCAATAGATTCATTTACTGAAATAGATTTAGTACTTCAGTGAACCAAGGGAAAGTAACACTTTCTAAAAAGAACTGACATTTCATTACAGCATTTGGTTGTAAACTCACTGGCAGAAATTTTTCTGTATGCCAATTAAACAGTAACTTGCTGAAGTTAGTAACATAAAAAGCAATATTGCGTATTTACAGTTCCCTTCCCAGTAAATGAAAACATCTACAGTTCTCAGCAATACAAATAAAGTCTCTGCACAATGGCTTTAACAATGCTGCCACATATCTGATCTTTTCAAATATTTCTGAACTATTTTCCCCAAAGATATAATATGCTATTGTCTCTACAATCAACCTTTTTTCGTTTGGAGAGAAGCAGAAGTGGCATTTTGAAAACTTCAATTTGCTGAAATACAATAGTACTACTGAGTTCTGTTGTTCTTCACTTTCATTCTCACTTTATGCTAGAAAGATAAAACTGCAGGGCTTTACTACTGTCAAATAAAAAGTAAATGAATAATGGTTTTGTTGACTATTACATAACAAGACACTGCATCACTATTAGTCAATTGAGTTTTGATATATATTTCTCTCTCAAATGGGAAACTTTACCAATACTATAATCATTCTGGAAAGGTATATGTGAGCCTTGCAATAAGAACTGTGAAACCAAATCTGATGAAGAAATAATATAAATATTTTAGTGTAAACTACACAAATAGAGAAACAAATTAAGACTTCAAAAGGAAATTGTCTTACCTGATTTACTGTCTATGTATAGCTTCATCTTCCCCTAGGATTACTGCTTTGTAGATATCAAGGACATTTTTTGAATTGTACAGGTGCTATTTATCATTTCCTTAGGTAGATCACCATCCTTCTACTTTCACTAGTATAAAATCTCATCTTTTTCCCTACAGGCCAGTCTTTCATGGGCATAATGTAGTTTAGTTACATCTTCCTTCTTATTTGCTAACCTTCTCTAAGAGCCACCAACTTTTTCATCAGAGCTCTAACATACCCTAAGCTTGCAGGACTTACCTGGTTTTGAAGACTTCTATTATAGGATAGAAGTGGTGGGAAAAATGGATATCTGAAAATCAATTGCCAGTAGCTGAAGTGACAATTGAGCTACAGGACTTGTCTGTGGGGAATACTATACTGGAAATGCTAACTTCCACCTAAAATAGCTGTACAATAAGAATGTGGTTCTACTCCAGCCTTTAATCTCATACTTTAAAAAGTCCAGAGAGAAAGGCAAGACAATTATTTATGCCATTATATTAGTTATTTAAAATCTAGGAGTTAGTTTCTATATGTAATTCACAGAGAGAGACTGGCACCTCTAGAAAGTGATTTGAAAGATTCAGTGAGGCAACCATCAGGCACTTTTCTTAGAGGATCCCAGACTCATTCTTGGGTTCAACTGTTTTCCACCACCTACACAAGGAGCCTGCAGGGTCTGTGGTGGCTGAAATTAGATCATGTGACCTTCTTTATAGGTATTCTAATTAGACAGGATATTATCTACAACCCCATTTCCTTTCAAAGCTGATATCCTGCATAATTATCTCATTTGATATTTCTTCTACCTTCTTTGTTATTGTTTGCAACCCTATTCTTTTTCATTTATCTAAATTTAATCTGTATTTGCCTTTTACTAGCCCTAAACCAGCACAGTACCTCTCAATACAATATTTTTTGCCATCAACTGCTTTTCCTCCAGTGTTATCAGTATTTGACATTTAAAATATTTCTCATTCATGATATTCACTATTCATTTTACATATACTATAAAGAAAGGTCTCAGAAACAATTTCCTAGTCAAAGAATTTCCCTATTATACCATCTCTCACCCTTTGCAACTTCAACATCTTGATTTATTCATGAGTAATTTATTTTAAAGACATTATCATCTGCATTTCGCAAAGGTACTACAAGTTCAAGCTCATTTATCAAGTTCAACCTCATTTGTTCAGTTCAGATTCAAAATAATTCACCTCTAAAAAGCCTAATAAATTTAGATAGTCTCTACCTATAAACTATACAGCAAAAATTTGCTTTCTTTTCCCCCCTCAAGCCTGATCTTGGCTGATGTTCTCATTCTTTAAAACAATAAACAACTAAGAAATGGTAAAAAATGCCTAAAATATCTTTTGTTGCCCCTTTCAATTAGAATTAATTTCTAATAAGGTCTGACTGATATTTTTAATTTTACTTAGAATCTCCATTTTTATTTATTCTTTCTCTATGACTGTTATCCATCCCACTGCCTTTATTTCATTTGTCTCTACTACCAACAAAAGCCTCTAGTAGAAATAAAAGCTGAAGAACTTATTTCAAAAATCAGAACAGATTAATAAAGAACAATTATGATCACAAACATGGTATGAAATGAGTGTTTTCTGACGGAAATAATAAAGACATACAAATTTAGGACACTACTTTCTCTGAGGACAATTATCTACAATAAGTTTCCTAAATTGCGTAGAACTCCTAGAAACTTGAGCACACTGCCATACTGTTGGAGTATTATATTCTAGTAAAAAGAAAGTGCAAATGCAATTACATTTATGGAAAGTAAGTGTGAGGATGTCTACATCAAAGGATAAAACAGTCCCTACTGCCACTCACTCAAGCATAGGAGCTGGCCCCATAAACAGCTGCTGTCATCAAGGTATCCTCAATTATTCAGAACAAATTACACTCTCTGTGTGCAGAGGCACACCCAAACCAGGTTTGACAATGCAGTTATAACAGAAGAACAGCTGCAGCAACAAATTACCATGTTCAAGAGCTTAAAATCATCATGGACAAATCATTCTCTCTGCCAGATGATTTTTGCAAAACATAAGAAAGCAAAACAAAAGATGCTGCCAACCCCAAATCACCCATGTATGGGAGCCAGAACACTCTCACAAACACTCCACAAACACTGAAGCTTGTGAAATAACAATGTGACAAAGAGGACAAGGACAATAGCAAAGCACAACTTGCACTACAGCACAAGAAATCTGGCAGTTTTACAATGACCTGATCAGTTATTCCACTGTGACAAGTATGAAGGCTCGACGCAAAGCAGATGAGAAGTATCTGCAATATTATGCTCATCTATTGCAAAAAACAATAACCCCTATGCTCATCTATTGCTAAAAACAATAACAATATAACAAACCCTTCATTTCCAGGATCTTTCTCAGCAATTTTTAGCTGGTAGTGAGCAATAACTTTATGGTTCAGAAACAGAGCTTAAGCCTTTTTTTTTGCCATCTTTTCAAAGTGGAAAATAAACTGTCTATTAATGTGTTATTATAATGAGGCATAATCTGCATGTCCTAATGCTCACATTTATCACAGTATGTTTCCATATCATTGGGCATAGGAAAGCTACCATAAGAACAATCTGCATACCACTTTGAAAATTCAGTTTTCTATATGACTGTACCTCTCACAATGCTATCTGTAGGGGGTCAATGGTAAATACTTGGAAAATTACCAGTAAGGTAAGAAAGCAAAGAAATTCAAGAAGGAATGCTGAGGGAAAAAAAAAAAAAAGAGAGAGAGAAAGAAAAGAAAATAATGAAAACCACAGTCTCATGGCACATACATTAGCTACTACTTGTTTCAATTCTCGTTACTTATCAAATGAAACAGGAAACTCCAAATCAAACATCTCTAATGTGATAAAAAACTGGGTTTTGGCTTAATCTTGTGGGTAGTATGACAGAAGTACCCCAACCAAATCAACTGAAGAAGAAAATACTAATGGTCTCAGGGATTAATTGTGGAGGCTTTTTCCAAGGGTCAGTGCTGTTGCTGGAACAGGAGCCACAGACAAGACTGTAGGGGAAGGGAAGGTATGAAAGTTAGATAGCATGACTGTGACCTCCCAGCATATATGCAAGTGTTGTTTCCTCTGGTATCCTGTATTGTCATTCTGTTACACACCCTCTTCCCTTAATAATGCACAACAGTTACAAACCATTTGACACATTTACAAAGTCTCTTGGCTCATTTACATCCAACAGCTACTCATGGGCAGCTCTTCTCCCAGCCCATTACTCCTGAGCTTTGCTACTAATCTAGCTACTGCTGCCACTTCCAATTTCTTTTCTTCTTTGCCACATTTCTTTTTAAATTAGTTGTATGGCTCTGAACAATCTATAAACCTCTTGAGTTTTAGATACATTCCTGAGAACACCAGCTTCTTTCAGCTCCAGTTAGACTCACAAATTTTTAGATTAAGACAGAGATGCTTTATTTTCAACATATACCACATGCTCCATTAAAAAATCCATACAGTGTCATTACAGGAAAACAACTGCAGAATGACTTCAAAGCAAAACACCCATCTTTCTTCTTCTAAATAAACATTTTAGTGAAGAAAACAGCATGTTCTTTGAAAGAGGACCATAGATCTCTAGAATATAATGAAATTTTACCTCTTAATGGAAAAGGGGTACATATTTTTGTATTTTTTGTATTATGAGAAAAACAGACACTTTCAAGGTAAACATATAACAAGAAAGATCCCAAGATACTAAGAACAGAAGTACTGAAAGCCTTGTATAATGCAAGTTGTGGTCACAGCCATCGGAAAAGATAAGAAGGAGAACTGACAGGAATACTGTATGCTGAAATTAATTAATGTATGCTATTCAATCAGTAACAGCAGAGGTTCACAAACATCCAGCTCTAAAATTTCCCAATAATATATCCTTATGAACTAGTTAAATTTCACATCAGTGACTGCTTATACTCCAAAATGTCACAGAACCTGAAAAATTCAGGTCAGAAGGGACACCCAGCCAACACCCAATCCAGCCTCCTGATCTAGGCTGGTTAACTTCAAAGAT
The DNA here is from genome assembly GCF_048771995.1 of Taeniopygia guttata. Classification (NCBI taxonomy): domain Eukaryota; kingdom Metazoa; phylum Chordata; class Aves; order Passeriformes; family Estrildidae; genus Taeniopygia; species Taeniopygia guttata. The sequence continues at coordinate 37,473,719 of NC_133027.1, forward strand.
GAGTCAGGTTGCTCAGGGCCTCTTCCAGTTAAACTCTGAAAATCTCTACAGACAGAGGTTTTACAGTGGCTTCAGGAAACCTGCTGCTGTGCCCCACCAACTTCCATGCAATTTTTTTCTTACATCCAACTTTCCAATTTTCCAGTTGGACTACTTACATCCAATTTTCCTGCTTGTCCTCCCCCAGGCACCTCTGAGAAGTGTCTGACTTTCCTTTGTTCTGCAATCTCACTTCAGATGATGGAGGATTGCAATGAGTGCCCCCTTTACCCCTCTCCTCTAAACAGACCCTATTTCTTTAACCTCTCCAGCCAGGCCATATGATCTTCCCTTCACCATGACCTCACAGAGGTCACTCCAGAGGGATGGCTTCTTGTGCCCCGGGAGCCCAGAACCGTGCACAGTTACCCCAGATGTCTCTCAGAAACGCTTGAGCAGAGAGCAGGGACCTTCCTCAACCTGCTGGCAAAGCCCTGGCTAAGACAACCCCAGGTGTGGTTGGCCTTTCCCAGCCAGCACGTGGCTGGCTCTGCTCAAGCTGTGGCCACTGGGACCTTCAGGTGCTGCTCTCCAGAGCTGCTGTGCAGCCACTCAAAGACTCCAGCTCGCTCTGCCCTGATGCACAACTCTGAATTTGCTGCTCCTGAACTTGTTGAGGTTCCTTTGTCAGCACTTGTTTTTCTAAGCTTTTTGAGAAATGAGGTATGATCATACTGATTTTGTATTGCTAAGATGCATTTGTAAGCCCAGGAAATTGGAGGCTTGAAAAAACTGCAGTCTGTTCATTTTCATTTTTGCAATACTCATGAAAAGCATTTGAAGGTTTCTTTTTCTCTACATTTAATATAGAGGTAAATAGAAAACAACAAAAAATGCCCAATAAATTAAGATCTACAATCAATTAACTATTATTTTAACCTTTCCAGAAGGCTTAATTCACCCCATGCTTGCCAAGAACAAAAGAGCTGAGATAACAAAACCTGCCCCCCCCCACCCCAAAAAACCCAAAAACTCAACAAAAAAAACCCAATTAAAATCATATTCCAAAACAAAACAAAACAAAAAAAAACCCCAAACCAAAAAAAAAAAAAAAAAACAAACAAAAAAAAAAACAAAAAAAAAACCAAAAAAAAACCCCAAAAAAAACCAAACCACCAATTTTTCTATCTTTTTGGCAGAAACAATAGAAAACTGCAGAGGTAATATTCCTAATTCTGTGGATCTTCTATGGAATACTGCATGCTTTACAGAGAACCATTTTTTAAACTGAATTCATAGCTATAATCATGACAAAAAGCAAAATGGGACCTGATGCATCAGAAGAGAGTGAATTTACAAATTATAGCTCATTAACATTTTGTTCTTAGGGGCAGCAATTGTGACAGCACACAGAATCACTGCTTCAGTTTTTGCAGTGCTAATGCAGATTTTATAGTTATTCTCTTTCTGTTTACATCACCAGTTCTAAGGTTGGATTTTTTTTAAAAGTATTTTATTTTTGCTCCTTAATATGTCTACAGAGATTAAATGTGTCCACTGTATGCTGGCTTTTACTGTAATATAAATGCAAATATATAATATATTAATATTTATTTCTATTATTGGTGTCTAACATTCCCAGGCAGGACTGAGAGCTCTAATATTCCAGGATCTGTAGAAACACACAGGCAGTCAGGACCTCTTGCCCTTAAGAGAAGCAAATATAATTGAGAAAAGCTGCAACAAACAATGTCAAGACATAGAGAAAGGTAAGGAGGAAATCAAGGAAAAAAGAATTAAGCAATATGCTTTTTTTCTTTCCTAATTAATTCTCAAAGTAGTGATTCAAAAGTGTCTTTTTATCAAAATGAGCTAAATTCACTACCTTTACCAAACATATAACTTAGGAATGAGGAGTTGGTGATTTTTTGCTAGCACCTTACATTTTCTAACTTGCAGTTTGTTCAGCAAATTCTCCCTAGCACCTCCTCCACCTTCTTTACAAGGTATCAACTGTGTGGGTAGGGCAGAACCTCCCATGGATTCTGTTACTGCTCTCATGAATTCAGAATTTTGTTATTGAGTATGTTCAGATTATTGTTTAGGACACAAAGAAAGGCATCTTGAGCTTGGGACAGAAGATTCCAAGATGTCTAAGTACTCTAGGTTCCACCAAGTTCACTCCAAGTCCTGTGATGTCCTCCTGAAAATAATCTTGCTGCTGAGAATTATTAACTTTATCTTTAATGTAAAATCTTTCATAATTCCTGCCAAAGGCAAGCACAGTCCACAACTCTATGCCAGGTAACTTTTCATGTATCTCAGAGAACCCTGAAGATAAAAAAAAAGATGCTGAGTTTGACTCAGTACTGTGGAATGATGTGAAAATAGTGCAGAAAAAAAGGAAGGAGAAGAAAAGGACAGGTTCAGACTCCAAAATGCAGCACAGTATGACTGGGAAGTGCACTGACCCATACAGACTTTCCATAAGAAGACTGTACATTGTCATTGTACCAATAAACATTAGGGCAAAATCCGAAAGTCTCGCTACATTGAGATATTTATTTTGAAATATTATCTCTCCATCAACCCTATTTTTGTGCTAAAGCTGTTTCCATGTGTTGACTTCCACATGCCACACAAGTATAGGTTACCACAAAACACAGAATAATAAAAACAAAGAGAAGGATTTCTTTACACAGTTTCTCAACAGCCTAATACTAGCAATTCCAATGATGTCCAGTACAGTTTCTACGAGTAGCAAGAGGATATGAAAATCCTGCTGTAACATCCCACAAAACTCTATAAAATGTAAGAGACACCCACCAGTTCTCTTGGAAGACTGTTAATAAGTATATATAATTAATGTTGATTACTTTGTCCTAAAGATGCAGTTTGAACTTCAATAGAGGCAGATTATACAGCTTTATCCTCATCCTGTGTGTTTTAATTTAGAGTGACTGTGTTTAATGAAATGTAGAGACTCAGATTACCTGGATTTATCTTCTTCCTTCACAATCACCAAATCATGTAATTATCACATTCATTCTCAACACTGTCAAGGTATTTTTTCCTAGTGGAGGTTGGATCCAGATCTGTAGCTCTGAAAGCATCCTTCGGCTTTCAGAACAAAATTATTTCTTTCCAGGATAACCCATTTGCTGTTCTATCATTACTTTCCTAGCTAAAAATAATCTTCTCCCGTTTTTCTTCCCCTCACTGTCCCTGTTAACTCTGGTAATAAGAAGATGAAACAATCCTTCTCTGACACTATCTTGCTAAACTAACAAAGGTTACAGCTATTTGTCTTTAATTTGACAGGCCCCTGTTCAACCCAGTGATGTCTCTTTCAGTTTGAAATTACTTGCCTTCAATGTGAGCAACCAGAACCAAACACTTAGAGATAAATCTGCACTTCTGTTTTCTCAGGAACATCTCACTTCAGAGATTCTAGGGCTGTACCATCTTCAAGCTGAAGACATTATTTCCCTAGGTCATATTCTATGGCATTTCACATCACATAAAACACAGCAACAACACAAAACAGTAAGAAGGGGAGATAGGCTACAAAAACAAAATTCAGGTTGTGACTTGACCATGATAAATGAGTTCTTTTGCTCTACTATTTGCTCTGGTAGTGAACATAAAAATCTCTGTGATTATGTATGAAAGGAAAGCATCAAATAATTAAGATACCAACATACTCTTAGTGGCTGTCAAAAGGCCCAAAGGGAAAACTTTTAAACATTTTTTGCTAAAAAAACTTTACAGACCACACTGCTACTGTGGAGCTCTGTCTGGACAGCAACTGATTGCGTGGTGAAAATTGGACCAATTCTCTCTCTACATTTGGAGTGGTCTGAAGACCTGTATCCTAAACAAGGGCATCCCAAACTCTGGGATCACTCATTGTAGTAGAAGTCATTATCACTCAGGGAAGAAAAACATGCCAGCTTCAGTTGAGAAATCAGCAGCTTATCCTGCCTTATAAAATAACCTCTTAAGAGCAGCAAGACCATAAATTCATTCCTGTTCCCCTTTCTTCAGCAAAGATTGTTTGGTAAATTGTGGCAAATCATTTCAGTAATCAGCTACAGAGGTTTGACATTGCTGAAGGATTCATGAATTATGTCTGACCTGGTCTTCAGACACCAGTTCAGCCCGGGTGTTTGGACAAAGGTAAAGCAGCTGTGTTCATGAGGTTTCAGCTCATGAGGTTTCAGCTCTTGGGAACATTACAGAAAATTATCTGAGGTGCTGAGCCATTGCCTGCAGATCTTAAAGTAAAGGTGGATGGATTTGTATCTGGAGAGTCTACAGGTTCTGATTTGGTATGATCAAAGAAATTATTTTGTGGCGATTACCTGCTGCAAGTTCTCTCTCTGGAAGAACTTTACTATGCTTTATCATGTTTTAAGTTAAAAGTGTATTTGCCGAAGGAAAATGAGGCAGGGGGACAAATAATAGCTTAGAACCAAACTACATTCCTGGAGTGTAGGTGGTCAGCTTAGCTGTCTCAGCAATCAGCAACACTGTTCTCAAGTTTAATAAAATCACAGATTAAGGCTATTGATGTGCAGGTCAGAGAAGAGATCTTGATTCCTTGATAGTCCTTGACAGCAAGACTGTTGTAACTAGAGCAGCAAATTCCCAAGAAGCAAACTTAAAACTCGGAATCTTTCCACGGGGATTCTATCATAAAAAACCAAAAAACACTAACAACACATTATTATTTTCAAAATATTCTTTTCAATGTAGCTGTCCTCATATTCTATCAAATTGAATAATTCTATTTTGAACAAAGTTACTATGAAACTTTTAATAACTACTCTTAAAATACTAAAAATAAAACAGTAGTAATTAATCTTTATCTAAATGGTAATTTAATGTGCTAAGAAAGCCAAAAAATGAAACTAGTCATTAGCACATAGTAAAGACTGCCAGAAGCTTCATTACTTATTAATAATGGAGAACACAGTGTACTGAACCATTTCCCCTAACCCCAGAAGCTACTAGGAAATGAACCGCAAAAACTGACAATCCTAATAAATGGATTAAGCAGTATGATTTTCTTTATAGATATAATTACTGTATATAGTGTACCTAAGTTTTCATTGTAATCTACATTGATCAAATCTCAAGTTTAAAAACAACATCATAAAAACCCAGTAACATACCCTTCCATGGAACAATTATTATGTATACTGGGAAAATGGATTTAGTTACTTCTAATAAACAAAATTTCTATGATAAAGTTTTTGCTTTAATAGTATCCTTGTTAGCAAAAAAAAAAAAAAAAAAAAAAAAAAAAAACACCCAAAAACAAACTAACAATATTTAGGAAAAAAAAGATAAAAGAATTCCAGTTAATTCCAGCTAATGACAACACTTTATCTTCTTGATCAAGATTATCATTTACAGAAACCTTTTTCATTTCATCAAATTTGCAAGAGGTGTTTAATAAATCAGAAAACCACTGGTCCTAAACCATTTAAGATCCAAAGAAAGCTGCAAATCAATGCATTGCTCCAGCGGTCTTTGAAAGAAAGCAGAAGTGACAGTAACCACTACTGTTACTACTAACATAGCTTAAATGGGAAAAGATACTAAGCAAATATCTGTGGTGTTCTACAATACCATTGAGTGGACATTAGAATTAAACAGTAATTTAGAATAATTTTATTTAGAAACAAAATAAAAAAATTTAAAATAACTAGCCTCTATTAAATTCTTAAATATGACCTTAAAGAACAATCCCCTGGAAAAAAAAAAAAAAAAGAGAAACACTTACCATAGCAGAATTTTGAAATAATTGTCTCATAAGCTAACTGAAACAGCCATTATTTATAAGTCACTGAACTTACTGAAACTCACTAAATATTACACTATAACAAGAACAATCACAAATACTGTGCAAAAATTTAAATATTCTATCATAAACTCTGTTCAAAATAGCGACCCAAAAAATCTTGCAATACCTATGAACTAGCAGATTATTAGAAGAGTTAAGTTCCAGGCAGATCCCTCTAGCCAGGAAAACTCTTTTTTCCCATTTCTTCTATCCATCTGCTACCAGATGCGAGATTCAAAAGCTTCAGGAGTGAGTGATTCACATTTCTCTTGCATAATGAAGTATCCAACAGCTATCAAGCACAACCACTGATACCACTGAAAGCAAGTTGAGGTGGAAAACCAGGTAATTTCAGTTAATCTTATCAGTTCAGCTATGTCTCAGAAACATCATAAATATTGATATATATTAATGAATTATTGATATAAGAAAGAAAGACATAGAAAAATCATCCTAGAGGAGATATTACTATTTCAAACTCTTTTCTCAGAATTACCATCTACAGTTCTTCATCATCAAAGTCACTGTTGCAATTATATCCTGCATAGTTTTGGAAAGTCAAACATGTTTGCTTTTGGGAAGGGATACTTTGATAAGGAGCTTTCCTTTTTGCTGTTTTGTAAATGCATATAAACTGTAACATGTACATATAAGTTTATATGTTACTATGAATATTTCAAAGACCTGGTAACATTCCTACTTGTCCAACTGAAAATGCACTAAAATGCACTGGAAGACTGCTGTCTAATAATGGTCCATTTTGAGTAATAAATCTACACTGGCAGAGGACTGTAGTGGTTTGGGGCATTTCTTAATGCATACATTTGGCAAAAAATGCTGTATCTTAATAGAATACGTAATACTTGAGATGTTTGCAAATGAACATAGGTGGGTAATTTATATAACAAGAGGGACCAATCTATCACACAGTGTGTAAAAGCATATTTGAACTAAAAGGTTATAAAGATTGCCTTATATATATTCAAGGACAATATGTAGTTCCCTGGTCTTTTAACTGATGGGGTCATTAGCAAAAGCATATTAAACACCTGAAGAAGTGATGAGGGAAGAATGAAAGAAACCTGTGTCAACAGTTATGAAAGACCACTGTACATCTCCAGAGTACATAAACTTCTTTTTGCACCACCAACTCTCAGTGAAATATTACTCCTTTTTTCTTTTTTTTGGTGTTGAAGATCTCTATAAAGTTGTGACACCATCACTCCATACCAGTTCCTCCTGTTGCCATGCAGCAAAAATCAATCTAGAATCTCAAGCAATCAGAGAGGAGCTTCAATTTCAAAAGCTTTTTGTCTTTGTTAACTACATGCCATTTCCTAGTTGAAGGTAATAATAATCCACACCAATCAGCTCACCACTGCAGCATTGCTTTTAGCACCAGAAACAAAGTGAAGCAAGGCAAAGTAACAGTGTGCAAACATACACCTATATATATCTCTATAGCTCCAAAAAGCAGCTATATTTTACCGAGTGCATCTTGTGGAATTCGCTTATTCAAACTTATCATTGCAATCTCTAGTAATTAAGTGGAAAATAGGCTTTGTTTTTCAAAGGCAGAAACTGAAATTTATTTTGATTATCCACTTAACCTATCCTGTGGCAAATGCAACATTTAGGATGAGACTAGACCAGTGATCTATTACCAGAAAATCCAGTATTAATTTACTCAAATTAACTGTACATCAGGTATTTACCAAGCATGGTACCATGTATAAAGAGCTGCAGACACAACAGAAAACGCTATTGTGCCCATATCTTCAACACTATGCCATCCCCTAGTCCAAAAAAAAAACAACAATAGAAATACAGAAGGATATTGATCTGAGATATCAGTAGGATTTCAGGAGCAATTAAATAGATTAAGTTTCTGTGGTCTGGAGGATACAAGATGGGGTAATGTCGAGGGGAAGATAAAAATCAGGAATAGAGAATGCCTGCTTATCACTTCTCTTGACATAAGGGCTAGGTTTAACCAAAAAAAGATTGATTTTGCAATAAATTTAAAAGATATAAAATAATACCTTAACTCACAATGATAGTATGGCTTTGTATGTTGAAAATATAGTGGAAAATCCCTCAAGCACACTGAGGGAGGGAAGTCCAACTGAGTCTATTTAGCAACAGGATGCGGATACCACTTCCAGCAGAGAAGACACTGCATGCAAATTGCAGGCAGCTGACTGCATGTTTGTATTTATTCTGTTAGTGCCCTCTTTCCCTAAGCATTTGCAAGTGGCCTGCTACTCAGTCCTGCAGCTGGATCCTGCACAGCATCTCTGCAGCTGTCCTGTGAGCAGAAGGGTCTCTCCTTGGCCCAAAGTATTAGTAGGATGTACCACTGATGACTGCAAGCAGCAGAAAACCAGTGGGGTGCTCACCTCTTCTCTCTCACTTCCAACCCAGGGGACTTAAACTCTTCCCAGCCATGGGGAAAACCTCCCATTTTGCTACTTAATATTCTTATAAGTGGATGGAGCAGGCAGAAACAGAGCCTAATTTAGAACAGGAGAACAATTAACTTTTATAAAGCTTTTAAAGAAACACTGGTCTGAAGAGGGATCAACAAAAATATACAAGGTTATTTTTTAAGAAACTTCTAGCAACCTGTTTCATGCAAGTAACATTTTAATTGTTTGGTTATTAGCCAAACTGAATAATACACATGTAGGAACTGGAGAGATGAGTGAAAGAGAAATAGGAAGATGAAAAGTATGCATTTCTTATTTTAAAATCATTTTAATACAGTACCAAGGTTTAAGTTATAAAACATATTTATTTGCTAGATACAGTTGGGAATACTGTTTAGCAACATAATTAGGGATGGAAAAGGAATAATCTGAGTTTTAGAAATTTAGTTTCATTTTGATGTAAAACAAACCCAAGGTTTTTAAAATTCTGAAGCACAAGCATATGCACATTGTGGAGGGAACAATGCATCCAAGAGTGCAGAATATGTAATAATTACAGGTATCATCTAAGACATCTTAGATGACATCATCTTCAGCATTCTAAAACAGATACCACATTTCCACATTGCAGTGTAATGGCTGACATGCTAATGCCTCCCTCTCTTTGCTCTAATGAAAATATCAATGACACTCACCACAATCAGTCCATATATACTTGTAAAACATTTTTGTTTGCAAGTGACATGGCAATAACTAATTAGCAACTGGCAATTAGAAACATGAAGCTATTGTAGTTTCAATGAAGAAAAAGAAACAATAAGACATAAAAGACAAATTATTTTCTAGCAATTGTATGAGTCTTTAATAATAAATCTAATAATACTGGGAAAACAATCTGTGTTTTTTACTGCAGTGTCTTCCCTGTCAAGGATCACTTGGCTTCAAAAGTAGCTTTGCTTTGAAATGTCTTTGACAAAAAAACCTTCTGGTAACTAAACCAGAGTCAAAATTAATCTAAAGATGATTGGAAACACTAAACTTCTTTGACAAATTAAGAGCACAGATTAAACCAAAAGCAAACCCAGAATATGGTAAACAACCAAAGCAGCACTGTTTACCATTGTTTTTCCTGAACCTATATCGACAACTTGAAGTCCTGAAGTTTTCTAAATCATACAGAAGTGAAATAATTGAAATAGCAGCTTATTAATCATACCTTAATTTGTGCAAAAGGTCTGTCAAAGTTTCCAACATAAAGAAGACCAACATTCTGGGTGAGTAGCCTAAAAAATGAAAAGAATCTTTTAAGATATCACTTTACATCCATAAGCTTTTTCTGCATCTGCAGTAAAACCTTAGCACAGCATCAATCTTCACCACAATAGCAAGAACTACCCTTGCAAATCTGATTACACAATTCTGTGTGAGATACTATAAAAAAGGAAAATGTGCATTAAAGATGGATGCACACCAGCAATTTGTCTTTATGTTGCAAGCAGGTCTTCAACAAAATCATTTCATAGGCTTCTTTGTAATGGATGCCACTGAGTAACTTGGAAGAATGGCAGGTATGTGCCTTTTCTATTTATTAGAGACCATTAGATACAAAGAGAAAGCAAGAGAAAAGAATTGAAAACATACACATGCAGAGCAGCAAGCCCAACAGTTAAAAGAGATCAGGGCACATAAAAGTATTCACAGCAATACAAAAATGACATCACTACAAGCAGAGAAATACCAGAGAATCTTTGTAATATTGTCTAATGGTTTGCTAAATAAAAAGAGCCCCAGATACAGCTTGTGCTTGCTGTTCTCTTCGAATCTTAATAAAGCTGTTGCATACACCACCAAGATCCAGAGGGACAGTGGGTTAATTGTCTCAAATTCCTGTTCATACTTCTGGAAGAGTTTGATTTCTGCAGATACTGTGCAAGTCAATGCTATCAGTACATAACCTCCAACTTCCAAAGGAGCATTAGGGCACTGCTGTTACAAACAGGCTGACAAGAACATCACTGGCCAGCAAAAAGGGCAGGAGAGCAGTGTTCTGCTCTGACTGCATAATTACAACGTTCCTCTTGCTAAGCAAAGGCCCAGCAATCATCCCTCCATTTTAGAGCCTCGTAAGCATTGCACTGAAATACGGGTTCTTTGTAATAATGAGAATTTTTTTGATTACAAACCTCGGAAAGAGATTCTGTTTTGATTGAAAGGGACATTGGAAATCCATCATACTCCTCAGTAGCTCCAAGTTTTCATTAAGTGTTTGCTACTTTATATTTTCTTTCAATTTTACATCCCATGCCCCCTAGCAATAAAGCCTCATATATGAATTAAATAAAATAGCCAGAAATAAGTACAAATGTAGGTATGACTCAGCTTAAGCAATGACACGTGGTGTCTCTTTCTTACATTATAAAACATACATAAATATATATATATACACACTCATAATTCATACCGTGATTTTTTTTTTAGTAATAACTAAGCCACCTGTCATTTTCAACTAATTTCTCACCATTGCCAGGCCTGTTTTCATAAACAAAAGAAAACAGAAACTTAGATGGTAGTAAATAATTTTGAGCCCACTGAATGTACACACCTTAGTATGATCTTGATTCTTCCCAGTCTGACAACAATATGATGTATATGACTTTAAACTGGTTCACCAACAGTGGAAATTGATAGAACTCAGCAAAATTACAAAGTCAAAACATTCACACAGTTATGTAAGAAAGGGTTTTGAACTATCACTCTTCAAAAACCTTTTAGTAATTAGATATGGTATATAAAAATTTCCAGTGCACTGACAGAAATACCCCAAAAAAAGTAAAGACCAGTAAGGATCAGATCACATCAGCCATAGTATGGACAGACTAGTGGATTCCTCCCTTTCCCTATCAGTGTGCCAGTTTCCATTAGGAAGACTTGTACTGTTAGGCAATGGTTTAGCAATGATATACGTAAGTCAGGATAAGGATATTGAGCTCATTTTCAGTTGCAATAAGTCAAATTTATTCAGAACTCAGGTGTCTGGAACTGGAAAATCCAGCATTTTGATCCTTCTCCTAGAGCTATAAAGCTAAATCAGAAAATATTTTACGGTTTTCTAAATGGAAAGAAACATAAGGGAAGTAATTAGCAAAGAAGGTTTAAAGAGGCTAGAAAAAGAATTCAAGGTAGGACATCATATTTCAGAGAGAGGCACCTTAAAGCAATAAAGTATTCTTACAATGAACTGCATATAATTATTATAAGACAGAAAAGAAAAAATAGTCCACTAGCCGTATTCTAGTAAGGGACCTTAAAAAAGAGAAGACATTCAGTGTGATAATTCCCACGTGGTTATATCTAATTTCTTTACCAGATAAAAATGAAGGACCATCAAAAATTGAAGTCTTTAGGATTGCTTTAGTTAGAAGTAACAAACATCCAGGGAACCTTAAGACTGGTCTTTCCTGTCCATTTGTCTATACAGTTTTAAGATGTTATCACTGATATACACACCAAATGAACTGCAAGACTTGGCTACCTTAACAAGATTTATATTGACACACTACAAGCACAAGCTGATTACTATTCATTCCTTTTTCACTGCCTCTGCTAAAAAGTAATTTTCTTACAACTTTTTATTTGTACTCACATAGCACTTCAAAAAGCAATGTTAATGGAATGTTAGGAATATGTTTAGGGAACAGAGTTACTTGTGTTCTCCCTTCCTTAAATAAGAGTTTGTATTCTATATTTCTCTAGTTTACACATTCCTATTGAGTTCTGCAGTTCAAAATTATACCACCAGCACATAGTCAGTTTCTATTTAAGAACTCAAGAAGGTTAAAATGAGCATTCCAATATGATCCTAATTTAATATTCTGAAATATCTGTGGTTTATGCCCCTATATGGTCTAAGCAATTAAAAAAATACCCAATCTCATCACTAGTCTAAGTTCTTTTACTCTGTGTTTTTCTTACAAGCATAATCTCTATATTTCAGAGGCTGAGCTCACACAGAAGAGCCTGGAGAGGTAAGCAGGCTGTGACATGAGTCACCACAGAGGCTCTGAATAAGCCAGGCTAGCGCAAGCGTGTTACCATCTCCTCAGCAGTCACCAGTGGCAGTACCAAAAAACCATGTGCCACTGAGGAGAGGGGCAAGAGAGAGGAGTATGTGCCAAACTCCATCTCACACAGAGAAACTTGGCACAACTGACCTCTAAATGACATTTTGATGTACCTCCCACCAGTCAGAAAGTTCAAACTATGCATAGCTGGTTTTGGAGTGCTTTACCACAATACCAGGGTGTACTTTTAAGTACCTAACATTAACTTTCTATTATAAACATCAATGTGTATAAATTGATACAGATATTCTCTCCTAATACTCTCAGCTATTTACCCTTTGCTTTTATAGGCTTCTCAATGGTAATCAGGGTTGGCATGTAAGCACTTATATGCCAAAGCTGTCTTTTAAATGTCACTCTATTTCTTGCTTAGTTTAACAATTGCACAGTTCTGCTCTTAAAACACCATCAGCAGTACTCAACACCAAACCATGATAAAAGTTGGACATCACTTGTAATTGCCCAAAATTGATACCAGGCTATGAAACAGTGATGACAATTTCACAGCACAATTATTACCTTTGAATTTCACTTCAAATAACTACCTTAAAATTATGAGAAACAATCATCAGAAATACAAATGCTTACTGGCACTTCAACACATATTCATTTTTATTTAAGCATATGTAGCAATATACAAAGCTGCCTAGCTTACAGACTGTCATGTATTTTATTTGTAGTCTCTTCCATTCAATACATTATCCATGTAATTCCCTTTTTTTCCCTGTACATTGAAGGAAAGAAACATGACTCCAAGAAACAGTAGTTCTTTAAGATGTGCTGTCCATATGTTACATGACACTCCATGCTTTCCTCTCCTATATATCCAAGTGAGCAGACCTCTAGCCCAATATACCTGTTAGGGATGCAGAGTTGTATTTCAATGCAAACTACATAAAAACCCCAAAAGTGTCAGGACAAACCATTTCACAAGAGTTATGACAATATAATACCAAGGTCTTAGAGGCCCTTCCAGTACCACGAAAATGCTGCTAGATAGTTATTACTAAATTTCCCTAGATTTGGTCTTTTCTGGAATATAAATGCACAAAATGTTTCCAAAATCCAGGGTACAGGAGCCAGGTACTGCTGTTTGTGGGGGAAGTTGACCACAGGAGTAGGTATGGTCAGGCCATGTGTTCCAAAAAGTGTGGTGGCAACAGTTGAATATGTTGGTTAATGCAAATAAACACGGGACAGGCCTAAGAACTTGGCTAAAAAGAAATCTGGAGTAAGGCACTGTTGGGATGGCAGGGGATGTAGAAACAAGGGATGAGAAAGGTATAAAGGAGTGAAAAAGCAGCCCTCTGGGCTGGAAAGCACTGGGTAGAGCTCTGGGCTGAAGACCAAATGATTAGAGAATGGGAGCAACATAAACTGATTTACCAGAGTTCATCTCCCTGAGCATAGCTGACCTTGTCTGGGGGCTGGGGCATTGCCAGTACCATTGCCTCCTTCCTATTGCCTTTGGCCATGGGAAGCAGTGACTCTTGGCTGTGGACTTTATGAGGGCAGCACGTTTCAAAGAAGCCTGATCATTTCCTCTTCTCCACATACAGTCTGCTCCTGCTAACTTATTAATACGTGTTAAGATGATGGTGAATCACCCTTTCAGTACCTAAAAGAGGAGGACAATAACAGAGCTAGAGAGGAACTTTTTACAAGGGTCTGTCATGACAGGACATGGGGAAATGGCTTTAAACTGGAACAAGTTTAGATTCAGAATCTAAATCAGGTTTAGATTTAGATGGCAGGTTTAGATTAAGTATTAGGAAGAAATTCTTTCCTGTGAGGATGGTGAGACACTGGAACAGGTTGCTCAGAGAAGCAATCCATCTCTGCAAGTGCTCAAGACTAGGGTGGATAGGATTTTGAGCCACCTGGTCTAGTGAGTAGTGTCCATACCCATGGTAGGCAGTGAGAACTTGATGATCTTGAAGGTTCCTTTCAACCCAAATCATTCTGTGATTTCAAGATAATACTGACAAAAATTCAGGCACTGCTCACCAAGCCACCAATGCTCCAGCCATTAAGTAGTATTTTGTGAAGACATAAAAGTAGGCATCAAATAGTTCCTTCATATCTTTTTGCGAAGTGTACCTTGAGGACACCACTACAGCCTGATCTGTACACAAATGCCCACCCCTTCAGACTCAAAAGCTGTCTTGAAAATCCACTCAGGTTATCAAACAGGACCACCCAAACTAGAGCTGAACACATTAACTTCTGAGTGGTTCATACACAAAGCAGTTGTGAGCTTTCCTCTAGGTTACCTAGTGCTGCTGTGCAGATTATGGAAGGAGACTTCCAAAAAGGAGCAGAGCACAAGGAGCACATGCTTCCATAAAGGAGCAGAGAAATAAAGGTGCAGGGAGGAGCCAGGAGCCGCTACCTCTCACAGGAGCAAGTTACTGCGGATTAGCTGAACGCGGTAATTTGCTCCTGTGCGAGGCAGCAGCTCCTGCGCTTGCTCTGGTGGGTGCAAGACTGGTGACACATTGTGCGGGGACACAGACAGCCCTGCAGCTCTAGCCAAGAGCACAGGGGTCAGATAGGCTTGGAAAGCAGGGAGTATGGAGTGAAAAACACAGTGTGTGCAGTAGGAGGGCTGAAAAGGGGTAACGGGCACTGGAAAGGTGGAATGTGTTTAAGGAAAATGATGACCAATGAACAAGCTTATGGCTTGGGGTGTCTGGTTTCTCAGGAAGAAAGCTGCCCTGCAACAGGCAGTGGTGGGCACAGAGCTGCCCACAGCAATGCTTCAGTTACTCACTAGCCTTAGGAAACAGAACATTCAACTTCTTCCTTACATTTCAACAAAAGCGCTCACAAAATCCCAGAACTGATGACAAATTATCAAATAATATCTTGCAGTATTTTATTAGGCAACCCTAAAATTTAACTTGACAAAATTATGCTTGAAGAGTAGTTCATTGCTCCACATAAGTCAAGTAGTTTGATACTTTATTTCTGGTTTATTCTTGATGGTTGCCTGTTCCACCAGCCACTGGAGCACCTGACTCTAGATGAGTTTCATTCTAGATAAGCTTGTTTGCTTTTAGGAGCTTGGGTAAGTGCTATAGCCTGCCGCCAAAGCTTTGTTGGATGTAATAAAAGTTCACTGTTGTATTTTATAATCACAAAGGTATTTGAGGGCATGCAGAATTGCAGAAATTTTCAAAACTCATCTTGATACTGTGCATGTCTGTCTCTGCTTGTAATGGCAACATGGATGGAATTGACTGGTTTCTGCCAAGGATAAGAGGCAGCTTCTGCTGTGGTCTGTTCTCTTACCTGAAAGAACTCTCTCCAGATCAGACAGGCTTTTTTCTGGTTTATATGAACAGTGGATTGATACCGGAAACATCTTTGGTGTGTGCCTGGAGGGATCTCACTCTATCAGAAATTATTAAATAGGAATTTGACTGATGAGATGATGAAATAAAGGGATTAAAATACACAGATTATTTCCACTTTACAGTCAGAAGCAGCAAAAAGCAGCTACACTGCCGCTGGGAACTGATGTAACAACTTCATCCTTCGTATGCTGTGGGCAGATTTGCACTCTTCACAGAGATTGCTAGTGAAAAGATTTCAGTCCTTAGAAGACTTGTGCCAAGATTGGAATAGCTGTGAAGCAAAATGGAAAGAAAAAAAAATCCTGACACCCAGCTGGGTTATTGACCCTTCTGAACATCTGCATCTTTATTGCTAAGACCACCTCAGTGTACACATCCATGGTTAAGGCCAAAAATGCAACACACCCTGTTTTGAATATAAACTGGGGAGACAGAGTAAAATTTTAAGAAAATCTCTGTCACTACACTCACAGTCTAAACTCCTATATTTAAAATAGCTATAAAATGGGGATTAATATTAGTTATGAATGTTTTATGTTTAATTTTTTAAATTATCTTTTGTGTGATAAGCATACTGAAATACTATACTGATATGCTCTGCATGTGCTTTTAACTGTCTCTGAAAATCACTCTGGATGCATTTGCACATTTTGGGCAGACATGACTGTTAGAAGTCATGAAAACAGATGAACAACAGCCCTGACAGCAGAAGTAATAACTTTGTAAGTTAAGTAAATGTATTTTCAAACACTGCTTGAATGTTCTTCATGGGTAGCTTTGAGGATGAAGGTACCTTTCATACATAACATTGTAAATTTTGTATTGTATTGTACAAAGACATCATTCTACTATGTCATTAATGCACATGACGACCTGAGCACAAATACAGCACTATGACACAGCAGAAAGAACACCATAATCATGTGATGAAGCTGATGTCTTTTACAAATATGATAAATATTCTGCCTTTATCCTGTGTTCACTTAAACTGGGAGGGGAAACTGCACTGTGCTGCAATATCATAACCAAAGAAAGAGAAGCAGCTTCCCAAATGGTTTCTTGAAGAATCACTTGAATTCTACTACAGTGACATTCCAATTATATTTTGCTTCTTGCTTATGATAAACATTTCCTATTGGTTTAAAACTCTAATATGTATTTTCTAGGAATATATAAAAAAGAAGAAAATCAGAAAAGAATAAACACAGAGTTATGAAAAATGATGTTAGGCCTGCAAACAACATGCATTTCATCTTTTTCTAGAAGTATAGAGTCAAGAACTTGACAGTTCCCCAGAAGCTGTCCACGCAGAAAAAGGACAATGGCAGCACACAGGCTCCACAGGCAAGACAGAAGAGCTGTCTCTTGCTTTCCATAGTGCATGTACCAACCACCTGTTTGGGCTAGAAAAATATTCTAACAGGAATTGTTAGTCATCAGTCAAGCAAGAAAACATTTTTTTGTGGACAAATATAAGCTATTCTAGTATAATCATCATTGTAAAGAGTAGGCAAATAGACTGTATATCTGATGTAGGACATTCTTCCTCAAATAAGACCACAAACTCAAGAAAGTTATGAGGGAACTGAAAGAGATATTATGCACTGCCACTTAAAAAGTAAAAATGCAAAAATCACTGGATGAGAACATGGAGGGAAAAGGCTGGGAAGGAATACATTAAAGTGCAAAAAAAGAGACCACAAAGAGTTTTATAATGCTAAATTAATCTCTACAAGAAACAACCCTGCAGAAATGTAAGTAAACCTCCTTCATTCTGAATTTGCAGAATAGTCCACAAGTTAACAGTGACTGCAATTAACATAAAAGTGTATTCTAAACAATATTCCCAGGGAAAAACGCAGTGGGTAGCACAAACTACAGACTTGAATGTAACACCCTCAGCCCTCCCACAACACTATTACAATAGCATGTGCCATTTGTCATATTAATAAGCGTGGTGCTTTCAAGCACATGCAACTCAGGCAACAATATCAATGTTATGTGCTAATTGCCCTCCCAGCTCTTATGTGTGGTACTTGAAAGGCTTCACTGCACTACCTCACTCCCCACAGTAAATCACTACCTGTCACTGACCATTGATAATGGGAATCTTGGCAGTAACTGATCCCTGAAAGACATACTTCCACTGAACAATGTCACCACAGTTATATATCAAATGAAATAAAAATTACATTTAGAGGACTTGAAACTGCAAACTGAAGTGACCTCGTATCTGAGGTAATAGTGATTCTAGACAATCAAAAAGAATAAACTGATAAATATGAAGGTTTACTTTCAATTAGTAGGGTTTAATTTGCATCTGTTTTTGAAAACGTGTTTGGCTGTGGCGGGATTTCTTTTTTTGGGGGGTGTGAGAGTGTTTGTACACAAATACTTTCCTACAGGCAGGGAGATTGTTTTCAAGGCATATTCTCACACTTGATAAATACAACAACAATATCAGATGTTTCCAAACAGCACTTCTTTTTGTTTGCTGCATTAATGTCTAGTGCTGATAATATTTTAATGTTTGTCAAAAGCATGTTTGGCTTTGTTTTACAGGTAAATAACATAAAAAAGCATTTTAACTACATTTACATATTACCTATCCATAAAAAATAGAAAGGAAAACTAAGTAGAAACAAAAAGTACCTATTAAATAATCATGCCCATTCCTCCACCAATGGAATATTACTCCCTGTAGTATAATGAGCAATTTGGCCAGGCTGGCCATAAATTATCTGGAAAATGAGGCTGCTTGCCTTTTCCTTTGGGAGGTTATTACGTAGTTCAAGAGATTTCACTATTAGAATCTATTTCTGATCATAAACATCAATTTTTCTTTCTGAATATCATCCCTTTCATCTCAGTGAAATATAGGACAGGAGTTAGGAACTATTCCCAATTTGCTGAAAAAGCTGCCTGACACTAGCTGTGATGCAATTCTGCCCAGATTTATCCATGTATCACAAAGCAAGAGCACTCACACAGCTCTGCAGTGGCCTTACTGGAACACCATAAATCCACATTCTTGTCTATGACCCTAGAGGGTCCTTGGCCATCTTTTGAAATATAACAGACACCACAATACAGCAGGTTCAACTACCAGAATTAAGTGAAGAATTGATACCAGAATGTGAAGCTTTGTATCATGAGACTTCAATAAAATACAAAGTCTCATTACAATTTTGAAGTCCAAACAAAGTAATTTTCAGTGTTTCAAGAGCTATTTAAGAAAAACAGATTTCTAACAACAAGTAAGATATTGAAGAAATAAATGAGATCATGAAAAAAAATCTCAAGCATAGCCGAAGTAGGAAACTGGTAAAAAGAAAAATCATGTGGAAATACAGGATCATGTGAAAATACAGGAAACAACCAAGAAAGACAGGGAGACTGAAGAGGTTGAAAAGGTAGTGGATTTATTTGTACGCACCAAAAAAATAAAGGCATTTAGTCAGGAACATGGGGTTTTTCAGTCACCAAAATAAAATCCCTACAGAAAAGGGAGGTACTAAAAGGAAAGCTCTGGAGTTATATTGATAATTAAGGTGAACTAAATCACCACATTCTGACATTTTTAAATATAGAGGGTCTGAATTGCTATTTTTAAAGAATCCAAGTCAATCCAACACACAGAAATAGGGTATTTTCTGCAAACTTCCCAGAGCCCTACCCTTTAGCACAGCATTGTTCAGCACGCTTACCTTGGCCACACATGGCAGTGCTACTTAGGAGGTTGCACATCCCCTGCACTCACACTGTGGCTGCATCTGCCTCTCTTTTGATCATTTTAATGAAAGAGTGCTTGAAAAGTAGTGGGGGACGGGAGAGGCAGCACACTGACATAATCGATTCAGACTGCCAAAAGGCATCTGTTACACTCTTATTCCATACTAATTTATATTTAAAAACCCATAAAAATAGGCAGTAAGTACTTTCATACGGAAGACACTTCTTACTGTTAAGGACCAAATCCTACTTGAGACTGGAAAGGCAGATTAAATGGTCAGTTTCCATTTCGGCAAAGGCCAAGCAACTACTCCATTTAAGTAACAGATTGTTTAATATATTTATTAGTAATCAGAAAGTCACGAACAGAGAAAGTCTGCTGATGAAGCAAGTTATGAAGCAATGGCCGGCAACTTTAGCCAGATGACAAAGTTCATCACTTTGAAAGGAAGCTGATGTTGTATTTAGTATCACTCATACCACCTCAGCATTACTTTCTGAAGTAAATGATGTATGTTCTTTTGTGTATGAATGAGGGAAAGGTACTTACACCTTTTAACTAAGGGATGTATCGTAATGTGAATGAGCCTGTCAACTGGAATTCTGTTATTTCCTGACATTTAAAGGGCTGTCTTCAAAGCTCACTGAATTTTTTTTTCCATGTGAAGTTTTGTCATTCCTTTGTTCTTGGTCTTTCTAATGGAAACAAACAAAAAAACAAACAAAAACAATACACAAGAAAAAAAAAAGACCCACAAAAAAAACCAAAACCCAACCCCCAGATTTTTGTCTCACACAACTATCAACTATTCTAAATCATAAGAGCAGAGCTGGAAATTTGAATACTCTGCAATTGTAACAGGTTGTTACTACTGAAAAACCATGACAAAGAACTGGCAGGGAAGTTATGATGGGGTGATTTCATCTGGCTATAATTTCCCCCATTCTGCCCTTCATTTGACAGCACAGATGCTCCAACAGATTTCTGTTTTTTCCAGAGCCCTGCATGCCACACTAATGGTAGCAAGACCTTGCTGGTACCCTGAGTAAAGCAGTTGGAAACAGTGTCCTTTTCACAATGCAAGGCAAACCAAAGCCTGATCAAGTGATATGTATTTAATTCTTCTAACAAAAGAACAAGAAGTTATTGAATTAGACCAAGTGAGTGAGAATTTAAATATGATTAATATTTAAACACAAAACACATAATTAAACTGGAGCTCATAGACACTGCTCTGGTGTGCAAGAGAAACAGAGATTTGACATGCTTGTGCATAACAAAAACATCTAGAAGACTAAAATTTTCCCCTTAGAATAAAACAGAGGATACAAAATTCACCTGTCTATACTAACCAGAGATACAAACAGTATGAAAATTCCTATTTTCTCATTAAAGATCCTCCACAGGCAGAGTACCCTTAACCATATGTATGCACACAGCCAGACCACTCCAACTGATTTCTTTTCCTTCCTGTTTCTCCACATCACTTTAATGATTTATTAAAAATAAATACTTTATTAATTAATCATACACAACCAGAAAAATGATTGAATTACAGTCTATAAACCTTTTAGGTATGGGTTCATGGGGGACTATGCAGATTGCAATCCCAAGGTGAAGCCTGTAATGAACAACGAATTTTTTGTTTGGAATATAGGTTATGGACTCAGCTGCCACTCTATCCAGACCCAAGTGCCACCAGCAGAATGCCTGAACAGCCATCTGCTGCAAACAAACCTCCACCCAAAATAAGGTAGGAAGGCTGTCAGAGACCTCATGAACTCTACTGAATGCTTCAAGCTCATTACTGAAACCTTTACGGATGGTGCAAGATTTAGTTCCTCTGTCAATTATAAAATTAAATCCCTCAGCATAGTCATACACAAACTTGTAAATTAAATTTCTTTTATAGCAATTCTTATGGTAGTAAGAGACATAAATGTAGTATTCCACATTCTGAAATATTAAGAAAATAAAGGACTATCTTGTAGTATCAACTAACAACACTGTGATACTCATTATTGCATCCATAATCTACAAGGCATTTAAACTGCCCTGTGATCTGAGTGTGCTACTCTGCGCAGAAAACAAACAAACAAACAAACAAAAAAAAAAGTTAAAAAAAAAAAAAAAGCTAAAAAAAAAATTTGAATTCTGACCCATAAATCTCCTTTCTCTATAAGGGAAATCAGGGTGCTCTGCTTCACTTCAGAAGTGCCACATCCCCTTCAGTAACCCCTTTATCCATTTCTCTATCTTTCCTTTATTTCTCACTTTAATAATCAGCTGCCCCTTGGTTTTGTTTTCTATAGATTCCTAAAGATGGCTATGTCCTCTCAATACATTGCACCCCTCTCTGACCTTTTACCCCAATTCCCAAACTTAGAGGGGAAGTGTACTTTTATCAGAGCCACCAGGACGGGAGTGGGAATGCCCTGGGACGATGGCAGCTTGAACAATGCCAAGAAATGGAAGATAGACAGGATTAGGAACAAAAAAAACCCCTTCTGAGATGCCTCTGCTCCACACAAGCTCCAAGGTTCACAACTACTGTTCCAGTTTCATCTGGGCAGCCTTGATCTCCACTCCAGTTAAAACCTGAGGCAGCTACTAAACCCACACAGGGCACTAGCCAGGCACATGCCTCCTTCCCAGGCGTTTGGCACATGGTCACATCTCAATTCACACCCTGAGAAGTCCAATGCAGCCAGAACTACCTCCCTGTGTGAGGAAGAGGACCAGGAAGCTCCATCTTAAGGAGCTGCTTCTAGAAATATTTTTGTCCAATACAACCATTTTGCAAGGTCTTCATATGCTATTAGTATTCTTCTTTTCCAATGCCAGCTTTTTAGATTTTATTTTAAATTATTATTCAGTTTTGTGACAGACTCTCTAAAAATGCAAATAAGCTGAAGTCTGTGTGATAAGCAACTTGCAGAAATGTATCTTTTCTATAAACTGTGGGGAAAAAAAATTGAATTCTTTATTAAAATGTCTGTATTATTATTACAGAAAGAGAGCATATTTTCATTTACTGTACTGAATGATTAATTTGTATTATGTAGGGCACAAATGAAAGAGCAATTATGATTAAATGCAAATCACACAGGACAAAAAATTGGTTACTTCCAGACCCTGGTTGATAACCACTGATTTAACCAGTATCAGGATGACCTCCTTTGTCTCTTCTTTCACATCTTTCTGAGAAGATTTATATAATATAAATTATTAAGTTTTTAATTAACAAATGTACAGTAAAGCAGGAGCGTTTTTTCCATTTTGCAGTCTGCCTCCAATACACATTTTTTTTACACCAAGCAATTTTGCATGTCCTCTTGGGCTATAATTTGCCCTTGCTAAAAAAAAGCTTGCTTAAAAAAATTAGTGCAACATGGTTCAGTATATTTTGGTTTTCTAAGCCGAAAATCCTCTTGGTAGTTTCTAAGGTACATGCATGGATAATAAGACTTATAAAGTAATATAGCTAACTGCAATTATGTACTAGTATTACAGAAAAAAAAAAATCACAATGTTCATTATAAAAACTGTGAACTTAATTCAGGTTTGATTTAAGGAGGACAGTCTCTACAAAAAAATAGTATGTTTTCTTAGGCTAAGCAATACAGCCAGAAAAAACAAGGATGGAGCATGCAAGTTAATCTCAAGTACGAAGAAAGACTTTGATGTCTAGAAATTTGGCTATTTTTTAATATGTCTATGATAAGCATAACAAAACATAAGCAATTGCCTTTCCCTACATACCAGCTACCATCTTCAGACCATCAAAGAGAGAAACTTATCAATCAGCATACAGGAATGAAATTTCAGCTGTTTCATGGAAATTCTATGCATCTTAACCAGGACCTAAATCACTTTGGAGTAGATATAGCAAAAAAAAAGATAATCACCTTTACTGGGAAACCAACCCTGAAGACTCACATGCAAATATGGGTGAGAGAAGTAAAGGAAAATGAATAAAACTTCAGCAGGAACACAAAATTGAATCTATCTGGAAACAGTGACACAGTAATGAGAAGACACAGAAGAGAGAAAAGGGCAGACTGGTAGAGCACATATTACTGTAATAGATGCTGGGAAACCCACATTTTAACACGCCCTGCTGTCAAGTTTTATATCAGCTAGGAAACCCAAGAGCTGAGTGTCTCAAATCTTCTTTTACAACCTTGTGCAATTTAGGAGTGGTTGAAGTTACTCTGTTTACTTAGCTAATACAGAGGTCTATGCTCTGGTTCTGTGCTTGGTCCCAGTACAACACCTGGGGTCAACTCTTTGTGGAAGAATTCCATTTCTTTCAAACATTCCTCTGCCACATTTTACATGCACAGATTAGTGACAATGGGATTACACTGACAGTTCCTGCAATTCTAGTTTTTTTTGTCTAAATATTTAATTCCAAATTCAGAATATTGCTTTAAATTTTCACACCTGACATTTACACTGGAAGAAGTCTTATCCATGATTGATCTAAAATGTATAGAAAAATAATCAATTCCAAGTTAATGTTATAGGCAAACACATTCCTGAAGCAGTAAAAGAATATCAATCAGATGACAACTAATACAAAAACTGCAAAATCAAGTTTCAATTGTTCCTTCAGAGAAATCTTTATCACTCCTTTTTTGAAGTTACATTCAACACTACCTTGTTATTATGGCAGAGAAAACTTATTATGAGAGAGCAAACAGGCTTTTCATTCAGATATAAATCACTCAAAGCTAAGACAGAACATAATTACTGTATTTGACATTTGAAAACTAAGAGAAGGAAAAAGAAATTGTTTTCCTTAGGATCAGAATGCAAGAAGGATTTTTAGAGAGGCTAGAGAATTCTTGTTCATTAAGTTGTTATGAAGATGACCACGCTAAAATAGTCTGAGGGAGGGGAGAGTGTGCAGTCTTATATTTGTTGAGAGTTTGTGGGTCAGAAATAATTTTGCAACTCTCAACTTTCTGAAGTTTGCAGACATGGTACAAGCAGATTTTCTGCAACTGTCCCAATATTCCAGCCAGTTCTGTAAATCCAAGTCAGTCTGTCTGTACTGCAGTTGAAATGATGCTTATTCTCCTCACTATACATTCACTTTCTCCACTTTCAATAAGTGGAGAAAATAAACCTTTGTCTAAGTTTATCAGTAGTCTTGCCTTTTATAGGAAACTGGTTAGTATCTACAGAAACGTAAGAGTTATGGGGATTGGGATGTTCTTACTCTTAGTTTTGTTTACTTATATCAAACTTGAGTAGAAAGCAACCACAGGTACCAACAAATAAATAACAGATTACCTAAAATGAGGGTAGAGAAGGAAGCTCACTAGAATTAGATTTCCTCCACCCTGCTTCTTCCAGCTACTCACTGTTTCCACTGCTAATATCATTCCCTAACTTCTGTATTTTTGACTTTTCAGGTCCCCTTATTAATTAAACTTGAGGATAAGGCTTTGTCAAAAGAAACCAAATAAAACTGCCACCAGCTTCTCCATTGACGGAATTGCTGTTTTAAAGGTTCAGAAATCCATTAGATTTTTTAAAGTTAAAAAAAAAAAAAGATTAATATGTGATTCTGGAGCTATTACATCATAGGAATTAACTTTGAATAATTACCAAAATTTTGTCCTTCTGTCAGAAACATCTATGCACTTTGTCTTGCAAGAAATTTATATGAAGTCAAGTTTAGTGAATGAAAGTAATAAATCAGGTTGAGCAATAACAGAGATACGCCTTCTTAACAAGAAGACATATCACTAAACAAGAGTACATAACTAGATCACGCTGTTCAAATAACAACCTGTTAAAAAAACATGTAAGAGAAGCAAATGTGCAAAGTCTTAATCTATAGCATCTTTATGCTATGAATTCCTAGACTGTTTAAAAATATTTCTGCATTAAATTTTCATTTTAGAGAAGTCATCAGTTTCATAACTCAGCTTTCAGCAACAAATACTTTTGGACCAAATGCTGTACAAAATCCTCTGGGAAATGAATGACCCTCAGTCCCTCAGTCTGTACAGAGGAAAGCAGCAGAACAGACAGTGCCATATAATTTCAATATTAGTTCTTTTCTGCAGTCAATATGGTTCATAGCTCTTCCTCAGGCTTGTCCAGTCAACTTGTCAAGTTTTTAAGTAATTGGTACAGGTTATACGACGCTTTAAATATGTGGTGCCAATTTACATTCACTCAAATGAAAGTGTTTTACAAGTGTAAAACAATGGCCCCTCCTCTTACCACAGTCTGGACATAGGCATGCCTTTTGCCCATAGAGGCTCTATCAAAACACAAAATTTGCCAGACAAATAACATCAAAAAACTTAACCTAATCTCTGAAAAGGCAGGATATAATCTTCAGAAAACACATGGAAAATTCCTACATACTGCATGTATCTGAACATTACAGAAAAACAACTGGCATATGATACATAAAAAAAAATGTGTAATAACTTCCTCTTATTTTTAATATGACAGCAAAACTAAAGTAAACAACAGAGAAATCATCACCATGCAGAAACCATTAATCATATCTTATTAAATGGCTGAACAAAAGAGAAAAATGACCAGCTTTGAACATTTCGTTTTGGTGACATAATTCAAATACCTGAAGCTTAATACTTTTGCCATTGAAGCAAGCTGTATTTTAGCTGGAAGAAAGCATTTGCATGCCAAACCATTCCCTCTCCTAAAACCAAAAAATTATTCCAGTTTATCATGATACAGAATTCACCTTTTGAAACACAATTTTCTTAACACATAAGTAATGTGTGAAGATTTTTTTTTAATGTGACATTGTGCAGAAACCAAGTGCAAACATCCTGCTCAGTGGTACTTGAGTAATTTCTGCTTCTCTTCTTGAATGAGACTAGAATGACCAGCAGTAACTCCTGAGTCAGAACTGTGTTCAGATTATTTTAACTACAAATTAAGAAGTTAGTATGTTAATGACACTTAGTTGAGGAGAGTTAACCGTGTCCATAGAAAATATCCCCTTCTGAAGGGGAGATCATAGTTCAGATCCTTCATTAAGAGATATCCAATTCACTTCTGAAACTATCTGTCTTACTCTATTCCACAAATCCAGAGATCTCCTGCAACTGAATATCCACTTTCAAGTAGAATTCTGTATTTCTGAGAAAAAAAGACTAAGATCCTGAGAATTTGATATTCGATATATACCAAAGGAGTGAAGTGCTTTTATAAACTTCTGTGTGAAATGATGGTTTTGACATTTTCCCATTGAGAAGAAAAAAAATAAAATAATCAAATTCACTATCCTGTTTCACTCTTCTCAATCCAACCTTCTCTATCCTATACTTAGAGATAAACACATTAATTTATAATCCACTGATAAATATTTGGCCACAGTGCAATCTTTTAGCAGTTTTTGAAAAAAAGACTTTAAGTATGAAAATAGCCAAAGATTATAGCTTTGAAAATATTTAGTTGTTATAAGGGGGAAAAATGCCATCTGCTGGGTACAGCTGAGGACTGTCCTTTTCTTACCAATACACCATGCTGTCCTGGGAGTTTTGTTTCCATTTCATAGTTCATTTTTCCCATCTGGAAAACTGATGCAGATACATGCATTGTTTTTGAGGGGACGTAATAGCAAACTCATTAAAACTCTGTAACAAAAACTTCTTACTATATACCACTCAGAGGCTGGAGGGCTGACAACAGATAGCATGACTAGCAAAGGAATAATATTGCTATTAATCTTTCAAAAACATTAGAACTGTCTCTAACACCCCTCCCCCCACCCCCAAATACTTCACATTCTCTTGTGTTTCCACTTATATAAACTTCACTATTAGGTGATTTATAAGCCATGGAACACTGGTTGGTGGAGTACAGGTGAAGAAACACTTAGCTACCTAGCTTAAAAGCACGAAAGCAAGGCATTGAAAATCTCCTTAATAAAGTATTAAAAAGAAGTGGAGAATGCCCAGTTAAGAAATATATTTTTATGAAGAGGGCAAAAAATTAAAAAGATAAAAAGCTGATTTAATAAAATGGAAAACTTTAAAATTAAGAAATGTGATGAAAGGTAGATAGGGTTTCCATATGTAAACATGAAGAAGAAAACAAAAGAGTTGACTTGATTCATAACAGACAATGGGATTACTTTACATTTTTGCTTTTGTAAATTTTACAATGTAAAATGTAACAACTGTCACCTGTGTATGCATATACACATATGCATATAGGGTGTATATTTATAAATTAAAAATTCTGATTCATTTCATATGAAGTTGAACCAGCTCACAATCTTGAAAATCTGGGTTTCAAAGTTAAAATAAAGTCTTATTTCTCATATACAATGATGCTAAAAATCATGCAGCTTCTGTGATGTACATTCCTTTCTTCTGTTTAAGATAAAAGACTTGATTTCAGAATAGAATTCAGTACAAAACCATGCTTGTACTTCGCACTCACTGCTTTGTAAAAAGACAACAAGCATAAAAACTGTGAAAATAGTTTGGCCTTTTTAAGATCCTCTAGCAAGATGACATGTTGTCAGATGGAACCAAAACTCTACTGAAAACAATTAAATGCTTTTTACAAATTCCCACTCAAAGTGCAATATGTGCACATGCTCCATACACCACAGTTGCCGTTCTCTTCCCTATCTCTCAGGTAAGTAACAACATGGATTCTCCACTACCACTGACTCATCAGGCCCTGATTATGCAAACTGATTTCCCACTGACAGATACATGCAACTATAGCCTCACTGATCTTAATGTGCTTCTACAGCAGGACAAGTATCTTTTCCCAGAAAGAAAAGCTACAAGCTGGGTGTTAGTTAAAAAGACAGTAAATGTGAATTACCAAACCTGTGGCACATCTTAAGTCATTAAAGAGATATCAAAAATCCAATTTACTTCCTCAAAATGAAAATGGCCCTTAAAATGCTAATTTTTAAAAACTCATCCTTCATGTACATAGTTTTTTTAAGACAATCATCACCATTTGAATCCCTTCAAAACCAAAGATACTAGATAATTATCCTGAAAAGGGATTAAGTAGGTTTCTTTTCTAAAGTCTCTGAAGTTGTAAGATAACCACATGTACCAAGAGTTTTTCTATGCTATCAACGAGAGAAGGTGAAACTGCTGATAATCTCCCTGTATTTCAGAAGCTCACAGCATGCATACCATATTGATAACAGTGTTATGGCAGAAATGCAAACAATCTGCACCAGGGTAATTTATTTTTTGACATATTTTGTTCATTCCAAACTACTTGTGAATTCAGTAAGACACAAAAAGCTAGGCTTCTAATTCCTAAACCAATTTCAAAACATACTGATTGTATCAGAGCAAACTGAACAGTAGTCTTGGAGCTATGCCTGTCATGATTTTTTTTTTTTTATCTTTAATATATTCATTATTTAGTACTTATATCTGTTCTTTTATGATTTCTGAGTTTGGTGTTGTCAGAAAAATAAGTAAGAAAATGCTCAGAGTAAGAACAATAAAGAGCAGAAACATATACAATATCTTTGTCTGTCCATACTGTTTGCTCTACTCTACCATGGCGATAATTTCTTTTCCCTTTTAGTTTGCTTTATTCTTCTTTGAACTACAACACAGAAGGCAAAGGAAGTAATCTGAGCTTGATTTTTTTTCTTTTTAAATGCATGTTTCATAGAACCACAGATTGGTTTGGGTTGGAAGGGACATTCAAGATCATCTTGTTCCATCCCCTGCCACAGGCAGGGACACCATCCACTAGACCAGGTGGCTCAAAGTCCCATCCAACCTGGCCTTGAACACCTTCAGGGATGGGGCATTCACAGCTTTTCTGGGCAACATATTCCAGTGCCTCACCACTCCCACAACTAAGAATTTCTTCCCGATACTTAATCTAAATCTGCCTTTTTTAGTTTAAAGACATTCCCCTTTGTCCTATCACTAGAGGCCCTTGTAAATAACCCCTCTGCAGGTACTGGAAGCTCTCCTGTCTCCAGGCTGAACAAGCCAAACTCTCAGCCTGTCTTTGTAGGAGAGGTACTCCAGCCCTCTGATCACCTTTGCAACCTCCTCTGGACTCACTCCTGCAATTCTTTAATTTCAAACAGCATTGAAAAATACTTATTTTTCAAATCTGTAATAATCCTATACTACTGATCCTTTCTGAACATAGTTTAAGATGTGTAGAATCTGCAAATTCAAGAAAACAGACATAACATCTCATTAAGCAACAAATTAAAACTACAAACACATACCACCAAAAAAACCAAACCAAACAACTCAATATTAATTGGTACTGTAAACAATTAATGGAGAAAAAAATATTCTGAGTTAAGGTACCCTTCATGACATACTTAAAAAAATCTAGAAAATACCCTCTGTCTGAAAAAGACCAAATAGTCACTACATGCAAAAATGCAAAAAATGCATTTCAAAGAAGCTCATTTCAATTTCTAAAATCCATGTAAAGCACTTTGAACAAGATGTTCACAAATACTCTCTAATAAGTCCTATAATTTAAAAAATTTATATGCACTGGTGGAAAAAAAGCATGTTCACCACTGAGTTCCAGTAAGTTTCAGAGCAGCATATCTATTTCAAGCTATAGCAAAAGGAAGATGAACAACTTTTTCTATGTAAATTAGATGGCTTTTAAATAATGCATCTGGCAAATCTTTACACAGTATCAATATCAAATTCCTGTTTATAAAAACTGTATGTTATTTTACTTCACAACTCACAAATCTTCTCAAAAAGGACAATCCCACCATTTGTAAATTAAATATATGTACAATAAGTATTCTTACTCTAAGTACTGTACTGGAAAATCTCTATTTACAGTAAAAAAAGCATAAAGAAAGAACACCAAAAATGTTTTAAAATACGTATTAGTTTAAGTGTCTAACAGTTCCATGTTATTTGCAAAATATTTAACATCTGATCTGCAAATTATCTTAGAATAAGCCTGATTGGCAAGGACCATTGCATGTCATCTGCCTCATGTTCAGGACTGGGTCAGCTTCCAAGTTATATCAGGGTGCTCAAAGGCTCATCTAATTAACTTCTGAATGCTTCCAAAGATGGAGACTCCACAACTTGCCAGCCTACTACAGCATTTGACTTTCATCACACTGTTTCTCCTCTTGACCTTCTACAATGTGTGTCCTTTGTCTGTCATTTTTTCAACATCAATCTCAGAGCAATGTGGCTTCACCTTATCTATCACCTGCCATTAGGGAGTAGTAAACAGCAGTAAAGTATTACACAGCCTTCTCTTATTTGGACAGAGGAAACCCAGTTCTCTCAGCCTTTCTCTATATGTCATGTTCCCCAATCCCCCCATGGTCTTGCAGGCACTCCACTAAATTTGCTCCAATGCATCAATGTCTTTCTCAATTTGGGGAGGCCAAAACAAGACACAGTACTACAGATGCAGTCTCACAAATGCCAAATAGAATTGAAGAATCGTCTACTCCACTGCAGCCCACCCATCACATTAAATTGGCTGCCTTTCCTCTAAGGGCTAACTCTCGCTCCAGTTTCAAAGTTCTGCCTTCCAGTATCCTGAGGTCCAGTTTGCCTAAGTAGTCCCAAACTTCAATTTCCCTGCACTCTCCCATGAGATTCAGGGACCTCAAAAGCCTGAGAACAGACCTTGCCAAAGCAAAGGCTGCAGTGTGTACCTACAGCCTTTTTGTATCTTTTCCACTGTCCAGTGCTGCATCAGCATCACACCATTTCCTTAAGCCTTCCTCACATTAACAAGTTACCTACAGGCATCAGTGACTTACCTTCAACTCCAGCGTAGTTTTGGTTTTCCTATTTCCTTTTCTCTATACCCAAACACTGTTTTTACATTCTTCACTGTCACTGTTCACAGATTCCATACATTTCATTGTTTGGGTGAGTTGACTTAGGAATTCCCCTTTCAAGCAAGCTGCACTTGTTTGTCGTATCTGCTTGTGCATTCCTGCACAGGGAAGAGTCTGTCCTTGTGCATTTGAGGAAGCTGTTCTTGAAAATCAACCAGCTGTCCTGAGCCTCTCTGCAGTTCAAAGAGACCTGACACAGGATACTACCTCTGTTACATGAAAAAGCCAAAGCCAACTATTCTGAAGTCCAATGTAATTTCTTCACTGCCTGCTTCTCTCACTCTTCTCAGATCCTACCACCTTACAGTAGTTTAGTTGGGGTGGCATCAGCTCTCCATTTCCACATTCACAAGTAGCAAGGAATCTAAGGTACACGGGCAAATAAGAATAAATATCTATCCAAATGTAAATTAGAAGAGAGAAATACATGGGAGGTATGAAAATTTTGAAAAATGTGGTATTTGGGAGCTTTTCTCCATCTCATTCAAAAGATAGAAATGGCTCTTAGAATGGATAATCATGATGATAACTGACACAAGCAACTGGAAAGACTACTTTAGGGCAGCAATTATTTCAAGAAAAGGGAACAGGGTCCACAAAACATATGAGACTACATTTACATTCCAATTTGCTAGCATACAGATAATTTTAGGATGATACGAGGCAAAGCTTTTAAAAATCTGGAGAAATGAGTAGCTGAAGTAGAATAATTATCTGACAGATGGAGATTGCCCAAGACTGCCACTTGAACATATAAAAAGATGAGACCGACTTCATTTCTGAAATGCAACATTAGAAATTCCGAGAGCATCCTGAGTATTAGTTGTGGAAGGTACAAGATTTTGTTCAGTGTACCAGAGTACAAATAGAGGTTAGATTCAAAGCTTTATTTTGAAAATAGTTTTTAAAGCCTGAAGCTTTACAAAAATATTCTAAGTATCTTCATATAAACAACATAGCATACATGTTCACAGCATAGCACTTCACTAAAATGTCTGTCCACCAGTTTCCTTTGCAATGCCAGTGTTGCAGCTGCATATTTCTACCATGGTGGCATTTGGGCTTCCCCTTTCTGTGCCACTGCATTGCTCTTTCTACACATTACATCTTCTGCAATCTGTTGGCACAACCATGCTCCTACATTTCCTCTTCAGGTCAACTCTAGCAACAGCTGAATGCCTGAAGGAAATAGCTAAGCAAATTACTCCTTTGCTTTCAATGGCAACTCTCACATTTCCACCAAAAGTAAACAATTCCACTGCGTGTGTGCTTCCTTTAACAACAGTACAAGCATAAACACAACACATTCAAACCTGCACTCAGGCTGCTGCCATCCTCACATGGCACAACTTTGACTCTATTTGCAATATCTTGGCCTTATTCGTTCCATTATTGCTGTACAACTTCATCTGCATTCTGCCTCATAACTCCACTGTGCACAACAGTAATGCAGCCCCAACACTCACTGTGGTCTTTGGAAGCTAGGGAAACATGGGATTACTATTTTTATCACCAGGATATTACTTGTTAAAGCCCCTTTCTGTGATGCATGGCACATATAAGAATAAGTCTGTGCTCTTTGATAATGGACACTCTGTAAACAGGTGAGAAGGCAAAGATTTCACAGCCCAAACTAACAACTTCAGTATCACATAAAAGTGGGAATGGGAAGAGAGGAAGGACCACCAACACCTGGGCCATACCAACTATCCCATCAGTTCTGCTGTCTTAGCTGATTCAATTAACTCATACGATTTTTCAGCCAGTTACTAATTCTTTTTAAAGCAGAAGAGTGAGAAAGATTAGCTTATAAAATTGATAGAAACATAGCTGTATGAGAGCAAATCAAGAATATTACAGCCATTTTGAACCAGTTGCAGCTCTTCTTCTCTCCCAGTCCTTTTTAGTTTGTAAAACAAAAAGGAAAAACCATTTCTAAGAAATGAAGAAAAAAAGAAGACATCCACTTGCCTGTGGTCATGGTATCTACATCTGGTTGTCGATTTGTAATTTCCAATGGTTCCAAGGAATACAATACATTCAAGGAACGATCCTTGGATGTATTGTATTTTATCTCCCATTTTTTATTACTTGACAATGTCCAAGGTAAACACAACTTTGCCTAAACACTGTTTGGGGTTTTCCGCATATGGTCTAGTTAATAATGGATATAATAAAAGAAATTACAAACACTAATAAATAGTTAATGTCCTCTTCAGATTACTAATTATTTTTAGAGGAGTACAGCTTCAAAGGTGAGCAAAATAGTTAATGGTTTTTGTCTAGTACTTCAATGTACTAGATAAAATTTATATTGTGATTGAAAATAGTATCAAATTGACCCAATAAGGTATTAATTCAAAGCATATAAAGCCAAAATTTTCTTGTAATTTCATTTTAGCAGTCTGATACAGATAAAATTAAAGGCTTTGCACAGGCCAATTAAAAATCTGTAAAGGAAGCATGGACATTTAAGAAATTCTTGTTATGGAAGTTACCAGAAATATGGTACTATGTGATATTTTCAGTTGATATTTGTGACATTTAAATAAGATTCAGAGTTAGTTTGGGGTTTTTTGGCTTTTTAAGAAATATTCATACAACCAGACATTTTGAGAAAAAGCATCTCTACTACTTAAAAACAGTCTTCCCTGTAATAAAAGTGAGAATCTGCACACAGCAAATAAATATCCTTCACATTCTCTATTGATAAGGTTATTTAACTTGTAGGTCATTGGGAAAAGCAGTTAATGTGCTTAAGGCCTCTTATTTTTCATAAGCATCACCATAATTTAGGAAAACACAAGGAATATGTGAGACCATTGGTCTAATAAACCTGAAATGAAAGAGAAGTGCTGGGAAGCAGGTCAGCCTTTTTAAAACATATGTAATACTAGAGCTTTTCAGTCCAACTGCTGTGTTTCACAAGAGACAAACAACAAAGTACTCTCTTGTTTAGCTGATTTAATGAATTGCTGGTTGTTATTGCAGGGGTTTTGTGTTAGGGGGTTTTGCTGCTTTTTTTTTTTAACCAAGGCTAACTATATTGATGTAATGAGAAGAGATTGAGAGAGAGCACAAGCTAAAATTCTTGCAAACACAACACAAAAAAGAGTTAATCTCACCATCATCCTGATGCTTGGAAAGGTTGGACTATGATAATACACAGGAGACAATTACCAAGGCTCAGCTGATAAGATGTAACTCACTAAGGTGCAATAATGCAATTTCTTTCAGATATGTGCACTGAACAGGAGTGCCAGTATTAGGTCACTGAGGTTACAGAAACCCTGCCTTTCTTTAGGATGAAATAGTATCTTTTTTCTTTATGTTTATTCTTTGTTATGCAGTCTTCATCTTTATCAGGCTTATTGTAATAGTACTTCACAGATCATAAGACCAATCCTTTTTAATTCAATGGCAAAACTCCCTCCAATATCAAGAGTGAAATAACTGAAGCCCAGATAAAAGCAATTGGTCATTCATCCGTAACAGGACTACATCTGGGGTGAAACAGCAGCTATTTTGCAGTTAACACTTCTTTTGCAAACTGATCTATGGATGGAAATGCTCAACGCAAAACACAAGGGAATTTATATAGATGGAAAATAATCACACTGACTAAAATCTGGCAAAGTCCCCAGAGGTAACTCCTTTATTCAGATGAAAAATGCACAAGATTGTTTACAATTGTTCAGGATCTCAATTACATATGCTATCTAAAAGACATGTCCAACAGCTGACAGAACTCTAATCTCATGTTACTGAATAAATAATGCTTCTATATGTTTTGTTTTGTTTTGTTTTTCACTGAGTGATTAGAGAACTATAAATGCAAGGGCTGCATGGTTGTGGCTTTGTGATTTGGTTCAGTTTGTAGCACTACTGTTCAGGCTGTAAACTCTAATAAGATCATGCACAACTGCTGGACAGGTTTAGTTATGTCTGCATTTCAAGATTTAAAGATGAACCTGTAAATCAGAATGAAGGACTTGGAAATTACAGACAATCCTTTTTCACATTGTTTCAAGCTGTTATGTATTTGAGATCAATATTTTAACTTGGGCTCCTTATTTGTCTATAAGACATCAATACAAAGGCATACCTTCTATTTCTGTAAATGTTGTTTGCCTATCAGTGTCAAAACAACATGCAACTTCTGCAAATTCTGTACCAGTACTTCAGCCACATCTGTGTATTTTGCTGCCAAATGCCCAACAGGTTCACTGGCTGAATGGCAGATCCCAGAGGATTGTGATCAGTGGCACAGGGTCTAGCTGGAGGCCTGTCCTAGTGGTGCTCCCCAAGGTTCAGTAATGGGCCCAGTATTGTTTAATTTATTCCTCCATGTCTTGCATGGAGGGGCAGAGGCCTTCTCAACAAGTTCACTGATGACACAAAGCTGAAGGAGTGGCTGATACCTCAGAGGGCTCTGCAGCCCTTCAGAAGGGCCTCAGCAGGCTGGAGAGAAGTGCAGAGAGGAACTTCCTAAAATTTGTCAAAGGGAAATTTGGGAGCTGGGGCTTCTGCTGTTCATGAGCCACCAGTGCCCTTGTGGCCAAGAAGGCAAATGGTACCCTGGGGTGCATTAGGAAGAGCATTTCCAGTAGGCTGGAGGAGGGGATCCTGCCCATCTACTCTGCTCTTGTAAGGCCACATCTGCAGTGCTGTGCCCAGTTCTGCGCTCCTCAGTACAAGAGAGACCTGGAGCTCCGGGAGCACATCCAGTGGAGGGCAACAAGCATGACTGAGAGACTGGAGCATGCCTCTTACAAGGAAAGGCTGAGGGAGCTGAACCTGTTCAGCCCCAAGAAGAGAAGACTAAGAGGGGACCTCATCAATGTCTGTAGGTATCTGAAGGGAGATATCAGAGGTCGGAGCCATGCTTTTCTTGGTGGTGTGAAGCAATAGGACAAGAGACAATGGGCAGAAGTTCCATCTGAACAAGAAGAACTTCTTTACTGTGTGAGTGACCAAGCACTGGTATGGATTTGCCCAGAGAGATTGTGGATTCTATTTCACTGGACATATTCAAGAACCATCTGGATGCAATCCTGTGACATTAGCTCTAGGATGACTGTTAGAGCAGGGAGGCTGGACCAGATGACCAACCCACTGTGGTCCCCTCCCAACCTTACCCATTCTGTAGTGTTGTTATTCCTTTTTGGATTACTGAAGAAGAAAATTTTCTTTACCTAAAAAGTTGAAACCAGTATCAATGCCTGCTTTTAATCTCAGTGTGGTGGAAGGAAGCAGGAAGCCCAGTGTTGTCACATTAGAATTGCAGTAAAGAGACACTCAGTTCATCAATTCAAACAGAATTTTAGTTAGTGCTCAGAACTCAGAAACTGTCTTTATACAGTCTAAAGTTAAAGATGCTTCTTTTAAAACTCTGGTCAACCATTTCAAAACCTGTTTTATTTCAAAGTTTCTTCAAATGACTTTAGATTTTACCCAAAGTAACAACTGAAGCAGACAAACCAGGAGTATTTAATTCAGTTTGTGTTTCACTGAGCAGAAACTACAGTTTCATAGGACACTATTTAAGATAAACACCTCTCTCCCAAGAGTGCTAAGTTATTATTTTCTGCCCCATACTTCATTAAATTTTATTTTTATTGGACAAATGCACTTAGTAGCAGTCAATTGTCATGTGTGATGGAGTAAAACTTACCTGGAAGAACTGTATTTTATTTATGAAATATCAGATTTCTAGGACTTTCTATATGCATGTGAGAGCAGCATAAACACTGACATATTTAAACATTACATTATTTACAGAGTAATTCAGGTAGTTATTTCCATAATACAAGAACTGCTCTCATTTGCACATAGCTGAAATATGATAGAACTTTTCTAAATGTTAGAAAGTTATTTCAATCCTACAATTAATCAGCCATTCTTTAATAATTTGTTATTAACTGCTACTAACTTTTTAGAAATAACTTTTTTGCTGGCTCATATTTTAAAACCTTTTCATGTTCCAATCAAATAATATATGATGTAATATATTAAACATAACACAACAGCACTTACAATTTGGTATCTGAAATCAGAGATAACTAATCAACCAATACTCCTTTATTGATGTGAAATGAAAAATATGTTGTATTTTGTTTCTGAATCACTAGTATTAATCATGCTAGTACCATATATGTGTAAACTCCAGCAGAAATCATAAGAATACCCTTATAAAAACAACGTTCCTATCAAATAATGGGCAATTTTTAAAAGAACTTTTACATAAATCTTTCATATTACATTATCCTGTGACTTAAAAATTGTAAACAAACATAAAATGTTGTAATTAGCTGATTATCTTTAGTAAAATGAAGTATTTCAGTGTATTCTCTGAAATAGTTATGTGGTCACTGAAGACTTATTGCATTTTCAAACACAAAATTTGAACAGATAATTCTGAACTCATAAAACACTGAGAACTTATCAGTTGAGTATATATTTTTTTTGCATAAAAACCCCATAGCCTTAATATTCTCTCTATTCACCAAATGTTTTCATTAATGTGACATTCAGATGTCTAAAAGTTAAATGGGCCATTATTAGCACCCTGGAATATGTAAGCAATATCTGAATAAATTGTTTAATCATATTGAGTTGCCTGTGGCACCAAAAAAAAAAAAGAAAAATTAAATATCAGTATTTCACACCATCAATTGAAATAAGTCCCAGATGTTAAAAAACTAAGCAATCATTAATTTCATTTTAAACAAAAACTTTTCCAAAGCAAGGTTAATCCAGAGATTCAGAGATTCAGTCCTTCCCTTCCCCTCCTCAGCACAACAAAACATGGAAATAACCCCTATTTAATATATGCAGTGACTGAACTAGGCAAATAGCAGGACCAATGTAAAGATGTTCATGTCTTCTACCATTAAAACTCACTGGTTTTGATTAAGATTTTAACAGTTTTAAAGACAATACCAAAGAATCCAATACCAATTTTACTTGTTTACGAACAAGTAAAAATGTCAGGCTTTGTTTTTCTCTAAGAAAACAAGTACTGTTTTCTCTAAGAAAAAAAGTACTGACAAACAAAACTGTTTGTCATTGTGCACAGTTCTAAAGTAGAAGAAAGCTTCAGTTGTTATCATTTGTCTAAAATCAATGAAAAACAGTTTTAGGCATTTAACCTAATACAGCCTGCCTACTCTCAAAAACATACAGACTGGTGCCAAATCCAAATGGGACTTTTTTCATAAATTTGAAGAAACTTAATTCAAGAATTAATAAATTCACAATATAAACATCTGCCATTGTTTTCAGTACAACACTAATTACAACAGTTGCTTATATTTTGAATGAACAAGTTCTAGAGAATATAGAAAAGCTTAGCCCCAGGAAGTGTCAAGAAGTATCAGAGGACAGACTAACTGCTAAGGGACATTCCCACCAGTGCTACAGATTTTAAAAGGGAAGAGATTACATACCCCTCTCCACCAATTCTTGTTATCTTTAGACGAAAATCAACTGAGTTCAGGCTGGGTGGCTTCCATTTCAAAATATCATCACATCGACCAGGCTTGTATTTCTGAAGTAAATTAAAATGCAGTTTAATTATGCTTATTGGTTTTCACTGGTTTTAAAAGTAGCAATTCAGCCTTTCAGACTTTATTAGCTGTCTCTAATGAATAACAATAGTTAGTGACTGAAACAATGAATACCATTACCATGGAGGTAGTTGTGCTTCACTACTTTGCTTCTCCCTTTTAAAACTGTTTAGTACTGTCTCTCTGCCATTGCATATAATAAAAAGCTGAGAATGGAAATAAAAATTAGCATACTTCATTATATCTCTCTGGCTAATTGAAAATTTCAAAAAACAAAATGACACAGCACAAAAAGAAACAAAAATACTCAAAGGACATACAGAAAAGACAAATTTAAAGTAATCTCAACATTTTGGAACTATTTTATGAACAATATTTTTGTTATCCATGCTGGTGGCTGACAAAACATGAAAAAGGCAGAAGTCACCATAGTGCCAGCTCTCAGTAAAACTCATCAGAAACATGTTCTTTCATAGCAAAGGAATTGAAGTTATGTAAAGATTAACAAACATCATGATATACCAGAACATAAATAAGAGAGCATCTCTTGCTAAAGAGAGAGGGTACACATTTGAACCACAAGTTGAAAGGAACAATTTTCTCTTAAATTAGAGCTTTAGTTTCTCATGGTCTCTGCTATCATTTACTAAGCTGCCATTTTGTTCATCCTCAGCTATCACTTAACTTGTTAACTTGTTGACCCCTTCCTTAACAAGTATCTTTCATAGCAATGGAGAAAATATGAATTAACATGAATAGGGAAAAAGTAAAATAATAACTAGCATTGCATAGAATGAGAAAAAATACTTCTTTATTTATATGCAGTGAGAAAACTTAAGCAATTTTATATGAAAAATAAAACTAACCAAGAATGTCCACTATCTTTTGGCAACAGAACAGTCATCAGCATCACACTGCAATCCTGCTGTGTAAAATATTTTCAAAATACAGACTTTACTGATGATGAACGTAGATCTAAAATGACAAAAGCAAATGAATTTTCTGTTTTCTGATGGAAGAATATAAAATCCCTCTTTCCAAAACAAATGCAGAGTCTCCTACCTACCATGTTTTGATTAAAAGATGGTCAGTAATTCTTAATGATGCAGAAAGGATGGACCAACCTCTCTAAGTCAAAGCACTGAAATTCTGAGGAAAAGCTACATCTGATCTGTATTAAAACCTTCCTCACTAGAGCTCTCGTAGGCTGACTCTGACAGCAGCCGAGACATTGTGCTCAGGGAAAATGAAAACTAAGACTATTATATATTATATCTGCTATTACTACTTCTTGAGAAACTATCCATTTTGAAGCTCAGAGTCTTCCTGATGTGGATATGATTCAAATGTGGTTCCTACATATTTAGTTATTTTCAATTTCTCTGCATGGATTTGATAGCCCCACAGTAAGGTCATGTAAACCCCCATCAGCTGTAAAAGCCTGTGGCACAACCTTTCATGGACAGCCTGATTACCTTGCAGGAATAAAACCACTACCTTTTGTGGTTTTTGAACAAATTTTTGTTGTTTTTGAACACTTGCACTTCCCAGGGATCATACTAAGAGAGATGCTCAACAATCAAATTCCATTGTTTCCATGCACATCATAGTTTCATTTGCCTCTCTATATAGAGAAATGCACTCAGCTCAGAGGCTATCATTTTATATCTACTGCTACAATTTTTTTTCCACTGACATTACATTCATCCACATAAAAGTTTATGCACTCTTTTATCACTCAGCCACCCAGTCTTGTAAGAGCTTACTATAATTCTCCACATTTAGGACTAGCCCTTGCTGATCCACCAAGAAAACATCACTGAATGGTTCATCCCATTTTCCTACTTGCTTACATGCAGTACAGGTGGCTGCCTTCCCTGGTGAGGATTGAACAGTACCCCATCCCTTCACTCCTACTTTATAACCAATTAGATATCTCTGCAAAAATGTTAAGTCTCACATTATTTTAGCTTCTTCAAGAAAATTTTGACAAGAGGCTTTCTGGAAATCTTAACAAGAAAAACCAGATGATCCTTACATAAATGCCTTTTGAACCCTTTGCTGGAGAGGCATAACCTTCCTTCCAAAAAGGTATGTAATTTTCACCAACTATATAAATCATGTTCATCCAGATACCAACTACTATATTCTTTACTGTTTCTATTCCTTTGTCCAGTCCAGATACTAAGCTTACAGGACTTATTTCTTCCCTGATCTTCCATGATACCTGTCCCCACCTTAGTTTCTTTTTTTTTAATTGGTATTGTATTTTCTACCTTACATGCTTAGGTACTAATGTAGATTTTTCACATAGGATCTACTATCCAGCTTTTTCAAACTGTTTTTCCTAGACTGACAAGTTATATCCTCCTAAAAGTTAGTAAGAAACCGACTTCGCCAGAGACAGGAACAACTATTCCAAGATCAGTAATGAAAAGCAATGTTTTGACAGACTGTATCTGCATACCTGTAATTACACTGTATGAACTACAATTTTGACTCAAGTTTAAAATTAACTGGTTGACTTACTTGAAGGGAGTGGGGGAGGATTTATTAATTAAGATGGAGATATTTTCTTCACCT
The DNA here is from genome assembly GCF_048771995.1 of Taeniopygia guttata. NCBI lineage: Eukaryota > Metazoa > Chordata > Aves > Passeriformes > Estrildidae > Taeniopygia > Taeniopygia guttata. The sequence continues at coordinate 37,515,199 of NC_133027.1, forward strand.
TGAGAACCAGCATAGTGTGAGACAAGCCTTGAATAAACATTTTATTCTATTAATAAAAAAATAATCTCCAGCACACTCCAAGTTAGTCAAAGATATCTCACTTAGAAAGCAATAACAATAAATATACCCTTTTATATACTTTTGACTATTACATTTAGTTTTGACCACTATCAAACAACAGCCTTCTCACTTCACAGCAATCTGTTGATACCAAACACCTGGTAAAGGTAACAGGTAAATACAGCTATCTTTCAGAGTTATAAAGTCTTAGATAAGCCACCAGAATTCAATGCTCATACGAGGAACAATTTATGCAACTCCTCCCTGGCATCCCCCAACTTCTGTTACCATGAAAGACAGAAATTCACAGAAGACTGGCTCAAAAGGAGAATTCATTCAAAAGCCATATTAATAATCCCTAAGAAAGAGATTAATTTTTAACAGGTGAATCCCCACACATAAGACAGCACTAGTAAGTTATTGAGTTTGAATGCTAAGTGCTAAACCAAATTCTTTAAATATGAGCTGAAGCCAAACAAGAGTTTTGCTTGTTAAATATATGGAAACTTCACCTTAGATGAATCACTGCATACTGCAGACCTGTTCTGCATGAAGTTACTCTTTATTTTAATTCCAAACCAAAATGTGAAGCAATCTGTTTGAGATCGAACTACACCCTAGCATTTTAAATATAGCATTCATAGCAATGATATCCTCATCACCACTCCCCAACAAATATCTATGTACACGACTACTCCTAAAACATATCAGATCCCCTGTCATCTCAAATACAAAGTTCATGCTTCAATCTGAAACCTGTCAACCTAGTCTAAGCACAAAAATTAGAACTCCACACCAAAAAGGTACATTGACAAATCAGAAACTATCTCAAACACCTTTATCTCAAATGGCCTCCTGAAGTCCCTTCCAATCTAAATTATTCTGCAAAACTGTGTCTCTCTTTGCTTGCTTGTTCTTTTAGCAGCCATCTTGGGTACATTTTATTTTCCAAAAACAACGAACATTCACAATAAATGCCCCAGTTGCTCCTATTACTATATTAGAGTTGCAATAGCTGGGCAGCTCTGGTGCATGCAAACTGGATTCCATCAAGGTAACACCAAATTTGAAGTTTCCCTTCAGGGACACACCTAATGCCCTTCACACCAAAGTACAGACACCAGAGGCCAAGGAAAAGCCATTCTATTGCATTGCTACCTTGCATCTATGGAGCACAAACAAACCTAACCTGCAAAGGTATCCTGCAACATCCTGAACTGCTGCTTCAAAGAAATAAGGGAGTGTATTCAGTTGGCTATGAACCCTAAGCTCTCCAATTTTAAAATTTTTTTACATCCACTCACCACCTACCCAACATTTCTTCTATCTTTTCAGTGTAGTAGTCATCATATCTTCTGTAGCCAAATCTTCTGTAGCCATTCTCTCCTGGCAAAACCTCAGGTCCTTCTTACTTTCATGAAAAGGATGAAGATCAGGGACAACAGATGTGTCAGCAGTAGCATCACAAATCCACCCCTTCTATGAGCATCTTGAACTTCAGGCAAGAATACAAGAATGACCCTAAAACTCATCCAATGCCATGGGATGAAGAATCATCACTGAAGACAGCTCAACAGAAAGCACATCCTCTGGCATCCCTCTTAGGGTACTAAACCCATTGATTTCTCACCTTAAACTCAATTCCAAAGGCTCAAGTGGGTCTAGTCAAACAATTATGAGGGTTTTGTTAGACCCTTGTTAGAACCATTTTAGCACTGCAGGGTACAGTGATGGGTTGTCAGTCATGTTGAACCTCAATCCCATGTCCTGTCCCCGAGTACAAAGTCTATTTCCCCCCTTCCTCCTCATCTCCCATCAAATCAAGAGAAAGGCTGGCCCTCAAAGCCTCAGATTCTGTTATCTTAAATTTTGCTGACACATTTCTTGTCAATTGCAGATAGCCTCACACACAGGTTTGGGATTTGCCTAAAGCCATGTGTCAGCATCTGCATTCAATGGATGGCAAAGCAGCAAGCTGAAAGCCTAGACAATGGAGATATCAGACGCCCATAAGGAGGACAAACTTTAACTCCAAATAGCTCCTTCCACATGGGATAGATGTTTCTGCTTAGTATTTTGTAGGAGGGAGAGAAGGGTTAGTTTCTGGGACTGCATTCTGGGCAGGCAGTCTGGGGTGTGGGGTGGTGTTGACTCACCATGAAGACACCCACCTGGAAGGCTGAGTGACTTCAGCCTCAAGTCTAGACAAAACAAACTGTTTTTCCTAGCGACTGAAAAGGAAGAGGTGGTGGGATGATCAAGAGAGAAGTTCGTGTCTCATCAAGAAGAGGAAAAGAAGGTTTCCTTTACACGGGTGGATGTCTCACTATCCTACAAACTCTAACCAGCCAGCTCTACCTCCCATAACCCTTCTTAAATACCATCCTCCTGAAGTGCAAGCAGCAGCTAACACAGGCCACCTTTCATTTCCCTTCCTCCTTATCTTCCCTCACTCCTTCCAAATGACAGGAAGCTAGCAAATAACCCAGCTCTTTCTTTTCTCCTAAGTGGCACAGAGCTGCTGCTTGTCAGCTCTAATTTCTCCTCAATAAACTAGTCAGACCTAGCCCTGCAAAGTATCCAAAGGCTGCAAAGCTGGCAGCTGCAGGCGCACACCAAATTAGAAAGAAAGCTAAAATAAAGGGCACAAAAAGCTCAGGGAAGGTTTGTTTGCATTGTCATGCGTGCCCAAGAGGTATGGAAGGTTGAGTACCTTTGAGGAGTGACAGCAGAGCTGGTGGGAAGGGATGGGGTTAACCAAGACTGGAAATCTACTGGAGTTCTTTTAAATCATTAAATGTAGTTTGCCACATTAACTATGACAAACCTATAATGACAACAAATCTACTTCTCTTACAACACAGAACAGTGTTTTATCTGAAGAGCACTACTTAATTCTGAGGCCTCTTAATCCATAAACCAGCTGCTGGCTTGCCCAATCTAATAGCTGGCATTCAGCTGGGTAAACATAAAGACAGAATCATTACCCAAAATGTGTTTTTATTTTCTTGCACTACAGACCCTGGATCTGGACCCTGGACCCTGATGATTATAATCAATCATTTCAGGCTTGACTTTATAAAGAAGAAATGAGCTGAAGACACAGAAGTTGTTAGCATTGTCAACAGATGATGTGAATAAATCACAACTATGGATCAAGGAACCACAAGACCAAAGGCAACCATTAAGTCAATTGGATATTCATAGATTTTTAGGACTGGAAATCATTACCGGGCTCATTGAGTTGGCTCTGTTGCATAAAGGACAGAGAAACTTGAACAATGTTTATATCAAGCTTATAACTCCTGTTCAAATCACAGTAGTGTTTATCTCAAGTTTATAATGCCTATTCAAAATACAATACACCTTTATGCAAAATACCACCTAATGAAGAATTCACAACATGTATCTTAGGGAAGTTTTCACAGCTGTTTATTATAGTTGTGCTTAAAAATGCTTATTTTTACACTGAGTGTTAATGCCTTGCTTTAGACTGAAGCCTGGCTCTCCATATAATTACTTCCCCTTTTAAGATAAAATGAGTAAGTCTGAGTCTCACTGCATGGATAATTTCCCCATTGGCTAACATACAAATCATCATAGTGTAATTTCACAAAAGCCTTTAGAAGAGTAGCCAACAGAACTGAAGCTACTATTTCAATATTTTTTCATTACTTACACATACAGCAGAACACAAAGTGTATTTGTATTCTTCTGCATTGCACTGAGAGGTGTTGATAACTAGCTCAAATAATTCTTTTCAGATTCATACCTTTAGCTGGGACTTAACACACTTACTCCTGGAAATATAGCCCACATTTGTCTGTATTCAAGCACCATCACAAGATCAAATGATCCACCTTAGCCACACAACTGATTTTTCAGGAAAACATGTAAGTTTGCTGAAAAAGTTAAAAATATTAATATGACCATAAAACATACACAAAACCCCAACACTATCATTAAAACCTTTAAAGCCTTCATGGTAATGTACTTTAACTGTCACAAAAAAAAACCCAAAACCAAATAAAACAAACAAAATAAAAATGAAACAAGCAAACAAAAAACCCAAACACAACCAAACTAAAATCTACTTGAGGAAATAAGTTATGTCACCAGCAGTCAAACTGTGACCCTCAGCTCCTTCAAAAATTCTGCCTTCTGTCCCTTCCAGCTTCCCTTCTCAGTTCCAACTCCTTCTGTTCCTCAAAGTGCCCATACAAACAACTTACAATCTCCCCAGTGGACCACCACTGTAATTCCTCATGCATTCTATTTTCTTTGACAGGGATAAAGCTAAGCAAAAGGGAATGTGGCATCAAAACTTTCTTGGTCATTGATGGATTAATGCTTGCTCTTGCTGTATATTGAGCAGGACATTGGGAACTGGAAGAAAGGGATATACCAGTCTGATCATAGGCCCACTGCACTCCTTGTCTGAGGAGCAGAAAGTCCAGCTGTTCTTATTGATGCCTGAACCAAACTGGTTACTTGAAAAAACTGCTTTGAGGGCAGTGGGATCACCTCTAGCTCACAACCTCAGAGGTGAAGGCAGTGCTGTACACTCTGGCATTTATGGTGTTTGCTGGTGGTCACTGGTCATCAGCAAGCCGTCTTCAGAGATTATTAATCCCAACGACAGAGAAAGCTACTTTGAATGTTGGTGGTCTGGGAGAGAAAGGAGAACAATGTCCAAGAGCAAATGCGTCCAGATTCAAACAACAGTGTGACTGATACACAGAAAAAATGAATAAAATTAGTGATTTGATCTGAAGTGGACATTGGAAATAAACACCTGGACAACACTTTCTACTTAGACCAAATATCAGACAGTAAGAGAAAAATATTATTGTTCATTCTTGCACTAAACCATCATATTTACTTCTTATTTAAAATACATCAGAGCTGGCCAAACTGACTACCTATCTTCACCAAATATATTCCACATACCATAGAGGCACAAAGAAAACTCTTAGAAAGTCTGAAGAATTCAGAGGCATCTAAGAAACGTCTATGAATGAATGCAATAGATGAAACCTTTGACAAATGCATTTCAGCAAGGGAAAGATGCATAACTTCCCAAGAAAAAAGGTGCTTTAAAAAAACCTCTTCAGTGGCACTCGGTGTCTCAAAGACTACCAGGATTCCTTTGTTCTTTAAAAACCAAATCAAATGTACCAAATACTGATTTCTTTCTTGTAGGAATTTGAAATAATTTCTGTAAAAATTTTGTATAAAGTAGCATTTCTTTCAATAAATGTGAGTCAACTTTTCCTGTATTTGTAAAGGAAATACAGGGAGATGTGATTTGTAAGTACTCCTAAGAGTGATCAGGCTAAGAGAAACTCCTGGATAAACTGCTACTTTCCAGACATTTGTCAGTTCTGAAAGGCATTTTCATAGTTGAGGCAAAACACAAGAATCTATATATAGAATGGAAAATATGTAAGAACACAAAATAACTGCAAACTTCATAGAGCTCCAAAACACAATTCAAATGCTTTCCAATTTCATGCAAACAGTTTTCATATGTTCTACCAAATTCTCCACCAAGCATATCCTGTGTCTAACTATGGAGAGATGACCATGATGCCCTAACTAAAAGACGGCCAAAAAAAATCGAATTCCTTTCCTTTATAAAATTCTTTTAATGAAAATAAATTAATAAATGATGCTTTTAATGCTTAGTGTTCTAAATTACTGATTCAAACCATCTGAACAATCAAAGAGCTGCACTTCTCACTAAACATCAGCTTTTTGCCTGGTTCAGTGATTTGATCAGAATAGACACACTGAAGTTCAACAAATATTTGATCATATTGAAAATAAGGCTGTTAATGAATTCCAGACATTATACAAGGTAATGTTGTCACATCATTGAAAGCAAATCTGCAACAGTAACTTTAGAGACTCAAGAAGATGGAGAAAAGACAAGCTCCTTGGCTAAACTCAAAAAAATATATTGTCCATGGTTAAGACAAGAGGATGATGGAGCAACTCCAGATAACACAGTTTTAAGTAACTCATTACTTGACAGTGAAGTCTCCATGCTATTTTAACTCCATGTAGTCAAACAAATTTGTGTTATTTCTTCCTTTCCTCCACTTTAAAAATCAAAATAAGGAAAATTAATGTGTTTTAAGACACAATCACATCTGTATTCCAGAAATTTTTCCTTTAGAAAGTTAAAGAATTAAGTAGGAATGAGACTTTTTAATGCACTAGGACTGGTTAGCTGTGAATAACTGTTTTGAAACAGCTGTTTGAGAAAATGCTATTGTACCACAATTTATCTTTCATGAAAATGTGACTTGAAGGTACATGAACTAGAAGTAAAACTATTCTAATAAAAATTACCTATGAAATATTAAGCTTAACTGTCATACCGGACTAAGAAGCAAAACATGCACCCATTTAAATACTGTTAGATTATGTTTTATACTAAGGATTTAACACTTGAATGCAAATCAGGTTTAGAAGGCTAACCTGTATGGAAAAATTATTTTGTTAATATGTTAATAGAAAACTGCTTTTTCCAAAAGTGCATCTGATCCTCAAGCTAATGTAATATTTATATTAGACTTCTTTGGTAATTAGTGGGCTAAACGTCTTCTCCTCTTCCACTTTAATTTAGCATTATACCTCCAGCTTCATTAAACATCTTGTTTCACGGCTATGCTAATCACTTTTCTCAATATTCCATTAGGCAAGGAGAAAATTATGAGGACATTTTATTCATAGCTAACATAATTTACATATTAATCATATTAATATTTGATTAATGTAGTTCAGATCATAGCCAAAACTCTTATGTTTATAGCAATTGAAATATAGGAGCCACACTTTTTTTTTTCCTCCTCTCCCCAGCACATTACTATGAGCAGCAGAAACCTATTTTTGATAATTTCTGTCCTTTCACTGGTATAATGGTCGGCACCTAGAAACTCCAATCCATAGGTTTGAAGCGAAACCGAAAAAGTAAATGGCTTCAAATCATTGGCTAATATATATGTGATTCAAAATGGACCAGCTGGTGTCTGCCTTTGATTATAAACTCTTCTTTTGGCAAACTAAGGTAACCATTGAAGAGCTACATACTTCTACCTTTATGACAAATAATCTCCTGACAAAAGAACTATAGTGCCCATGGTCAAAGGAATTGGTGATGGTCCATGATTGCTACTTAAGACATTGGATTTATATTGCTACTGATTATTTTGTAAGCTTATTTTTCACCATCACTAACCTCATTTATAACTTCATTGCATATGTGCTATGTAAGTCTTCTGCAAAATTAATACAATAATAGCAACATTCAAGATACTTCATAGGAACACTCAAGATACTTCAATTGGTCTTCTATTATTGTATTTCACTCTATATTGCACTTTCTATGACTAAGTTAAATTGAGATGGCCTCAGCATGTAGCATCAGTGTAAACTGTCAGCAGGAACTATTGTATTTACTTCTCCAGAAGAAATTTTGTTTCAAATTCAGCTTCACAACTCATTAACAGTCTTAACCAGAAATTAGTACAAAGGAAAAGCTCATATCTACATAACTTTTACTCAGCCATACATTGTTAATTTGTACCTGTCTAGAAACACACATAAACAAACCCAGAGGTATAAAGTTAAATGGCTTAAAACAGCTGTCCACAAACTGTTTCGAGAACCAAGATAAAATACAAGCACTCCCGGCTCACTCCTTTACTGTTTTTTTTCTCTCTAAACACTTATTATTCTTCTCTCTGCCCCAGTAACACAACAAATCTTTGAAAGACTCTTAGGGAGATTATCTTCCCTCTAATCTTCCTTTCACACTTTTACTGTGAAAAAAGCCTTGGTCACATGAAGCCAAGAATGTTGGAGAACACATCAATTTTCACTGTATATTTGTAGTTGCTTCACTGCATCACTTATTTTATGAGCCTTACTGTTTATGTCTCTTTACAAGTTTTAAGTGTTGTACATACCAGCCAAAACTTTCTCTCACTTGTCAAACCCTATGGCAACAATTTCTCTTCACCTTCTGTCCTTTCATTTTTACCACCTCTGTCCAAACTCAAGCTTAAGTGTAATCACTTTAAGTGTCATCACTTAAATTTACACCAGAGAAAGAAGGAAGTCAGTCTCTCAGAGGACTTCTTTTTGGCTAGTTAGTTTGTGATGAAAAGCCCCTAGAAGTCCCATAAAAACTTGGTTGGATCAGCAGAAAGTATTCAGTGCTTCAAGTCTGACATCCTGTTATAACAAAAGAATCTCCATGAACTGAGCAGCAGTGCTTTTGGCTGACTCACTACAATAACCCAATTTGCAAGCTGGGTAATTTATCAGTATTAGAGGCCACATTTGCAGAAGCTCCAACCTGTAAATTTAAGGTTTCATTATAACATCAGTTTTGTTGACATTTTTAGTAAGCTCCGATGATAATCAGTATACCAGGAATAATATTTCAGAAAATCCCCTCAGAGCCCAGGAAGATTAATGAAAACTACCAAACTTAAACAAAAAAAAAGGATGTAAAAATCTATTTTAAAATACTTCTTGAAGAATGCCAATCTTAAAAAAAAAATGAAGCCTTACATCAAAAGGCAATCAGTAGGCTGATCCTTTAGCTAGTCTGAACATAAGGAGAAATGTGCAAGTACTAAGAAATTGCAGCATGTTGGTCTCAGACATAGTCCAATTTCTCTTTATAATTCCTGTGCTAAAAAGTCCCTCGAGCTGAACAGATATGCCTGAAAGATGATGCACAGAATTGCCAGCAGGATTTTTTCTACATGTTGCTAAATGTATGCTACACAAAATAGTCATTAAAGGCTAGCTTATTACATCTTACAGGGCTACAAATCTCCTTGAATTAAATATTCATGAGTCTTGCTTGGAATACTGAATCCTGTGGTATTTTATAAGAAACAATAGAAACTAGACTTTTCAACTCTGTATTCCAGTATATAAAGTATAAAATTGTGAGTTTCAATCACATTAAATTCATCATTAGCCATTGACATGAAAGTAGCAAACCACATATTCGCATGCTTATTTTCAAAAGGAAACATTCATAAAACATGGGAGTTAAGTCCCACTAGTAGAACTCAGCATGTGCTCTGCAGCGCTTTTTCTTGGCAAGTAGCAAGCTGATGTGCAGAGAGATGAAATGCAAAGTGAGGAAAAATGTATATGAAAAAAAAATCAGTATGTACTTTCTATTTCTAGTCTCCAACAAGACTAATACAACTTAAAACTGCATTTTCAAGAGACTAATTTGGATATTGAGCAGGGAAAAATCCTCATCTAAGAAGAAAAAACATACCACACCAAATGAGAAAATGAAGGGATCCTGCCCTCTCTTTGTGTGAAATTAATCCTTGTAGTTCTGACTTAGGAACAAACAAGTCAGTGTCTCTGGGTAAGAGCAGGTTAAGTTGAATAGCATAGCTATTTGCTGAGCACTGTAAGCAAAGGGAAAAGAAATGTAGGTTGTATTTTAAGAACATTACTCAAAAAAAAATACAGTTACTGTAAAATAAGTTGCTATCCTTCTTGGGAAGGACATTCTTCCATTAAAAGCAGTGGTTCTGATGTAAGTTGTTAATACTGCCTTGTAACCAAACAACAGTTCCTGCTACATCAGAATTTTTTGCCCTTTCTACAGAGCATGACCACACAAACACCCATCAGACATGCAACACAAAATCTCTGGTTTTAATACTGGGATTGAGCAACTGCCATGAAGAGCCTGTTCCAACTTCTCTGCTGCTGGCAGGGAGCTTTCATTCTGTTACTGGCAGAAGGGTTAGAGTGAGACTTTTTCCTCCTTTCCCTTTTCTTAAATGTTTCTTCTTTAATTATACCAAACGTTTAAATGTTAATGTAGCTGTGCTTGGAGCAGGCAAGCAGCTGAAGGGCCAAAGAATTAGGGGAGGGGGTAAGTGACAATTACCATTTGCCAAAACAAACATCATCAGGTTTAACTGCTATTTAACAGTTTAACATCTCAACATTTTAACAAGGAAGAACAGAAGGAGTAGTTAAGGACAATTTTTCCATAATGTACAATGTATTTAAAAAACAGAATTATATTTCTAAAGAAAGAGAATTGCAACTCATAGTACTACATCACCAGCATCCACCAAGTGAACTGAAATATCTGATGTGCAGTCATTGGGAAATTCTGGGAAAAGAAAGCAGTCAAACCTGAGCCAGTTCAGGAGAAGCTTCTTTTAAATCAGATTTCTCTCCCAGGAATCTTTTTTCTTAATATCATAAAAAGACTATAGTCCTTTCCTTAACCTCTAGAACATAAAACACAACTGAGAACACCATAGGAAAAAAATACCATCACTGATTCAAGCAAGACTCTGTGATGATATTTGGAAGACAGTTTAAAAATCTCTTCCAGCCCGCAAGATAAAGCAAGTTTATCACTTAACGATATAAATTTTACTAAAACCATACCATCATGAAGAGCATGCTAGTATGAATTCTGAGCTAATAAATTAGATCTCTGTGAAGCTCAATCCTACTTGTGAAACAACTTCAACAGAGTCCTTCAAAAACTTTATTAAAGCAGAGTGAGCAGTACAGAGATAACAACAAAGTAAACAATCTCACCAGTCATCAATCCAGCAGGTATTCCAGAAAGAATTAGAGAGTCATGTCAAACTACGTCTCTCTTGACACCAAGAACAGTAAGTACCACGCTCATTTGATGAGCTGTCTTGTAAAAACCTTTTCTCTTGTATCATACAACCTCAACAGAAGGAGAACCTGGCTTTTATAAACCAAAATCATTCAATAAGCTAATTGTTGAAATTAAATTCTAAAGTTGGGACAAAAAATATGAATCTTAGCAGATGGAGAGTCAGTGGTACCGGTTTTGGCAGAAAGACCTAGAAATTCAGTTCAAGTGGAAATCAAAGGCATTTTAGGTACATTGAACTATAACAATGATAGCAGTGAAAGTTGAGGGAGAGTATTAGGGTGAAGCACCATTCTGCATTTACCAAAAGACTAAAATAGGTGAATCAAAGTTTTACCTGTATTACATAGATGACACTTAGGCTACTAGGCTTTTGAGCACATTTTCTCCTCAGCTGCACATGTGTATTTGTGCTTTCGAAATGTGTGAAACTGGGAAAAGCTTGGAAAAAAATGGGTTTCAAAAGGGGTAGCAGCTTAGGTCCTGACAACTGTTTATAACTGTTGCAAACAGACATATTACAGAATAATATGCTCCAAGAAGTTATTACAAAGGATCTAAAGCTTTAGACTTCCCCTTACAACTGGGGGTAAAAGAGAAAGACCATTAAAAAAACAAAACCACTCTAGGACACTAAAACCTAATTAGAGCAGAAGAATGGTGTACAAAGGGAACAACAGTCAGCTGTTCATTAGGAACAGAAGGAAAGCAATTTTGTCTTGGGGTGGCATAAGAATAGTTAATGGTGTTTAAGTCCCTGCGTCCCTCCTCCTCAGCACCCTTGTACAGGAGGGAATAGGTCACACGGTGGTGTTCAACAACCAGTATCGTTCCCTAACCCCTTCTCTTCCAGCACCTGGGGATCACAGCCATGTGCATTTAAGCGCAATCTTGCAGAAGAGAACTGTGAGCATGTGTGACTGCAGTCAGAAATGCAAGAGAGCGGTCAAAAGCTGCCTGCAGGTGACCATGACATTGCCCTAACAGCCACTAAAGAAACTCCCCTTTATGAATAGCTGCCAAGATTTTCATATCTTAAAACCACTTCTTTCATCTCAAGAAAAAAAGAGGTTTTGTAATTTACCCCTAAGCCAATAGTGAGCAATATCATGACTTGAATTAAAAATTTACTGTTATTCAAAATTCCCCTCCAGTACAAGGCAATTCTCACAGTATAAAGCCATTAGACCGCTAAACTTTTTTTTTTTTTTTTTTGTAAAACCAGAAAAACTCTGCTTTACTTCTTTAATAGTTGCATGCTTATTTAAGTAACCAAGATGTGTACAAGCAGAGCAGTATACCTAGTTAAAATAAAGCTGGAATATCTATTCCAGTAAAAAAACATTATCAAAACCCCCTTGCTTTCTGCTTGATCGTGTTAATAACTGATCATGTTAATGAATGTTAATAACTTTTTTCCCCTCCATTTTTTTTTCCTGGACAGTCACCATTAATATTCCTAAGAAATTAATTCATATATATTTGCAGTGAGATACTGCAAAGTTTCAGAAGTAATGGAATTACACCCACCAAATTTGATAGAGGACAGAATCCTACTTCTTTTGAAGGCCTAAGACAATATGCAAGCAAATGTCATGGAAACAGAAGCTCTCTCCATAGTAACACCATTTGTGGCACTGTAGCTAACCACTCTAAGATGCTCCAAGACAAGGTATGAAAACCCAGTTTTCATTTAGTATTTGTTCCATAACATTCCATATCTCTATCAGCCATAAAGATTTATTAAAAATATTAATAGTTCACAAGAATGCAGCATCAAAGTCAAACATAAGTATAAAGGCAAACTAATCAACTGTGATAAAGCAAGTCTGAGTAACATTATCTTTTGGGAAAAAAGCCAAGAGTCTGATGGTACTGTAAAGAATAATTGTATTACAGCTGGTTTCTACTACAGACTCTGACTCCATGCAACAATTGTCAGATGTGAAATAGCATCTTACACAAAACACATAGAAGGAGCTAGAGAGCAAGACACATAAAAGTAAAAGAAATTTTTTAAAAATATAAAAATATATAATTACACCTAATTGCACATTACCTGCTGTTACACAAAAATTTAAATTTTTTATCAACAAACCCAGCAACCGAAACCAGCCGAACAAAGACTCCAGTTAGCATTGTAGCTACTCTCCATGGAGATGGACCAGCTTAGTGCACAGCAATCAGAGCCATGGGAATGATTTTCAATGAAAATTTATTTCACAAATGCAGTCCTGTTTGTGAACTATCTGTATGCAGTTCATGACTCCGACAAAAAAGAAAAATCCTGATTAATTTTGTGGCAATGCTTGTTGGCCTATTTTCTGATCTGATGACCAATGCAAAGTTTCACTTCCCTGACTGTTACTAGATACAAGGCATGTGGTACTACGTGTCCCTTCCATCCAGAAACTGAAAAAGGTCAGTAGTGCAAATAGGGACAAAAATACATTACCTCTGACATTTTTGCAAGTAAAATGCCAGGTCTTGCAAGCATAGAAAAGAGATCTCATACTGTAGAATTTTTTTTAAATGTCAACAAATAATCACAAAAATCATTCCTCTGGTTATTCATATGCAAATTATGAAATGTTAAATTCGTTCTTTTACTGGTTCAAGAACTTTAATGAAATATAAAGTTTACACTGAATCCTGTAACAATGAAAAGCATCATGACTGTATTACCGTAATACTTCAGCTGTCTGAAAATAAATTAAAATAAATACATTTACCACTCGTTGTACATGGAAGTAGTCCTATGCTCTCTATATATTTTAGAGAGTAGAGCTGATTCTACTCAAAAAATCAAACATATTCTTCCAAAAGCATCCTGGCGCTTAAAAAAAAAAAGCTTTGAAGATATCCAAAATTATATTATATCCAATATGGTTCACTACATACATGTTTGTATTACAGAAAAATCTGTATTACTTGAAACTAATACCTTTAAAAATGTTCTGTAAATAACAAACAAAGCAATAATATTTTTGTCTACTGGCCTTTGCCTACTGGCCTTGGAGCCAGCTCTTTTAGAAGAGTAGCGGGAAGGAACCCCAAAAGCCAAATATGAATTTGCTTTGCTTTATGTTAGTTGATGCTAAGACTCCTGCAAAGTTGCTGACTCTATGCTGCCTAAAACCTAGCAAATACTGACCTCTGCCAGTCTCTTCTTCAACTAAACTCACATTTTTCCTCATCATCATATGCATCAGACAACTTGCAGGATAGATTTAAGTAGGAAACTGGAATTTTACATTTCATACTTGAAGACAAAATGAACAACCTTGAAACTCTTATTTTGTTAACCACATAGCAAACTTCTTTTTTCACCTGTTTTGAGCCCTGAGCACTATGAGCACTGGATCCTGTGATTAACTTACATTTGTTGAACAGATGTTTCCAAAACTATTTAGAATTATCCTTTATTCTCCTGGTTCCTTTTTCTGATTACCAGCAGAACAAGCCATATTTTCCCTTAGAAATGGCAACATCAATTCACTGTCTGACAAGTCCCACAGATTCACATTTCAATTACTCTCAAAAATTAAAAGCTCTCTAGAGAATCTCATGTTGCTTAAAATATGTTTTGTTTCAGTGGTTGGATGAATATACAGATGCAAGATCTCCCTGGGATGTCTAGAGATCACTGTTTGGGAACAAGCAACCCAACCTACTGTTTGTCAGTTCAAACTTGCCAGAACTTTCAGATAGGATGTAACAAGTGCACTAACTGGTTTTTAAAGAACAATTCAAAGCACACAGAACATCTGCATTTTGGAAATCCGGGAAAATTTCCAGCTAAGACTTCTAATTACTTTCCCCTTTTGGAACAAACCAGAACAAACCAGCAAAGTCATGGTTGTACATTCCCCTATTTCAGTACAAAGCTGCTAGAGTAATGTGGAAAGAAACTTAATTTAATTTCAGAAACAGAACTAGCAGCATAAAAAGAAAATAAGTTTTTGCTTTAGGAATATCTGTACTAATTACATAGGAAACTTTCATCAGGTTTCTGATCTCTGACTTCTATAATCAAGGCATGAAGTCCAGCACTGTCCTACTACCTCTGTACTTAATAGACCTGTATAATACAATCACATCTAAATTATTCACTACACTCGTCAGTGGAAGACAATGAAATTTTTGTGGAAGCAATTTATAACTTTCATATCAAGCTCAAGACTTTCATTTTTAATCATGTTAATGGACTTGATTCACTATTTTTGTCATATCAAAGGCTAGGCGAGCTGATGAAAGGAAGAGAAAGTACAATTAAACCTGAAACTAAAGTCACTGTCAGTCAAGAGGCGACTGAATTATTACACAAGTATTCTGTTGTACCTCTTCAGTAGAGTATATTATTCGACAAGTACCTCTGAGCTTGCAGAGTACTGATCTGTACAGTATCATGAACATGATTATTTTAAATGTGCAGTCACCAATATGCACAATGACCTTCAAAGATTTATCTAATAATACATGCTAGCACCTAAGAAAAATATTCTTATAATTTAAAAATTCAGTTACCCTTTGGTGATATTTATAACGCATTTTCAAAACTGCTGTTTATAAGAACAGTGACCCAGTAAACACTCCAAATTACAAATAACAGAGTAATGTAGAATAAATCATTCTGCTTTTAAAGAAAGTGTCTCTAAATGTTTTGACCATCCAGATACCACAATGTAAATGCTGATACTCCTCTGAAAGCCATCCTGTTTCGTCACATCTCATATATACACATATTTTTTCTGAAACGCTAGGCTACTGCTTACACTAAACAGCAGGATGGAGATCTAGCTAAATATTCTGTTTATCTCAATACCACTATTTTTGTTTTATTGCTGTGCTCCTGACTAATAAAGAATGAGAACATTTTATGAACAATTTTCAAGAAAACTTGAAAGGTTTGTTGTCTGTCTTGTTCTGTTGTGTACAAAGAACAGAACTGGATGAAAACAATCACAACAACCTAGTTCTTCCAGATACTTTTCAGTTTGATAGAAAGAGTACAGAGGGATCATAAATGAAGTATTCTGTTTATGGATATCTATTCTATGATCTGAAAAAAATAGAGTGCTGACAAAATACTTTCTACTGTATTGTCCAGTTTCCATATCATTCCTGATCTATCAACTTCTTAGTACTGGAGAGATTGCTGTAAATTTCAGGATGAGTCAGAACACTGCCATGAAGACAAGTGACCACTTCATTACCTATTCAAGAGCTGAATCAGATGATTCTGTAGAGTTCTCCTTGATTCAAATAAAAAACTCTCTTAGATTTCCCTATGCAGTTATAAAAAATATTTTTTTCCAAAACTGATCCACAACACACATAAATCAATGTAATTTTTGGAATACAGACCTACTCATTTAAAACAGGTATGTTCTGTAGAAGCTGAACCATTGTGTTGGCATTCTCACCTGAAATCCCATTTACGCTATATATTCCTAATATTTACCTATTTATTTTTGTTAGAAAGAACATACAATCATAGTTAGAAGCATGACAACAAGTGCACTCCACAAGTTCCCTGACAGCTGGCTTTGAGACAAAGAAACTATGCAAAAAACATTTTTGAAAGCCTTTATGATTGATGATTCTACAACTTTATTTTTCCAATATTTAAAACAGTAGCAGGCAGAGAAAGTATTTTTTTCATTTCCTAAACAACACATGCAGAGATACCACCATATTAATGTCAACTGACAATCCCAAAGATTACTAGTACTCATAATGTAGGAAAGATCTTTCCTACTGCCACTGGCAGGCAGAATGATTAAACTGCACAACAGAAGAACCCATTTAGATAGCACCCATAAATGCAGTTCACTGCCTGAGAAATCAGAGAATGTCAGGCAGTACAAGTTATTAGCAAGCAAATGAGACAGCATACCAATTAAGACCAACACTCTCCTTAGGTAATCAGACTCAAGGCATTGACATCTATTCAGGCTGACATAATAAGAAAGTCAGGTCAAACAACTCTGGCAAATAGGTTTGCATTTCAATCTGAATGTACTAGAGGACCAAGATCAGAAAGATAAACAAGAAAAACTTTTGCTACACCCCAACCTTACTATATTTAGAGCTAAAAATTATTCATAAAGGGAGATAGATAAATGTAAATATTTTCTGGGGTGTGAGTTATCTCAGGTTATTGGAAAGTAAGTGGAAATCATAAAAATCTGCTACATTCAAAAATCATGGTACTTGTATCTAGGAGTCTAACAATTTAATTAAATAAGGTGCAATTAATTTAATAAGACCTTAATTATTGGTATTGGGTTAGTATTTCTTAACTTTCTAGTTTTGCGATTTAAAAAAAAATGTAGAAAACAAGTCACACCAAGTGAGCAAACACAAACTTGAATTGGTATAAAAGTTTTACTTGTATAGTCATAGAAAACTCCTCAAAGGAATATTGTGTATTGCTAATATGTTTGGGCATGTTTGTAAAGCACAAGAAAAATTGGTGTATTTGAGATAGGAACAGCTATTTAAGAGATGAATTGCAAGGAACATTGCCATGGAAATGGAATATAACAACTATTCATAGGCAGAAAAGAGTTGCAAAGCTCAGTGGCATTTTAGGAGATTGACAGCAAGTTCTCTGTTAAAGGAAAATCTACAACTGCACAAAAAGTGCACACTGATATGACAACAGCATCCCCTGACTAGCAACAGATTCAGTCAGGAGCATTACTCTTACAAAAGAAATCACATTTACCAAAGAGATACGCTAAAGATGAAAGGTTTTAGCAATGTGGATCAACACAAAATACTGATGAAAACTATTCTCTCCAGATTCTCCTTTGTTCTGCTGCAAATTCTAGAGGAAAAAAAAAATCAGGTGGTCTTAGCTTCTGTGTAAATAAACTGAAGTGTTGATGTCTTCTCCCAGTGATAGGATGTGCGAGAACAGTTCAAAGCTGTGCCAGGGAGTTTTAAACTGGGCATCAGGATGTATTTCTGTACTTGAGAGGATGGTGAAACATTGAACAGGCAATGCCCCAAAGCTGTCCCTGTTTAAGAGGCATTTGGTCAATGTACTTAATATTATGCTTTAATTTTTGGCCAGCCCTGCAGTGGTCAGGCAGTTGAACTAGATGATCACTGTAGGTCCCTTCCAACTGAAATAGTCTGTTCCATTCTATTCCATTCCATTGCCTCCAAATCTTACATGAATCACTACAAAAATAGAAAACTAAATCCAGAAACATGTGTTTGTTAGAAGCAAAAATCTATGCTATTATATGATTCTTCCTAAGCCTTTATATATCAGCTTTGGTATTGAGAGTATATTTGGTATATCTGAGGCTTCCTGAAGCCATTACTTGCTATTGCACCAGAAATACATGACAATAATTGTTACCCATCACTGATAAACAGGATATCTGAGCTTCAGAAATGAGCCAGCAAGTGACTATGCCTATGATTAAAGATTTACACACCATTTGATAAAATATATACTGTGGAAGAAAAGGCTTTCCAATTATATAGGATTATTTATGACTAACTGGCAGTGCTTAATGAAACAAATCATGGAGATATTTTATTTGGTGGTATCTTTTGGATATATTTAATTCAGTTTTAACTTCAGTGATTTTGGAAGAACTTTCACAATGACAGAAAATAACACAGCCTATTTTACAATGGGAATAGCACAAATAATTAACAGGCAACCAAGCATTTCAGATCACCACTAAGTCTGCCAAGGGAAGGGAAGGAAGATATAGTAATAACTCATGCAATGTTATTCAGTTATAAAAACCTATTCATTATTCTTTCATTTTAAAGGCTAAGCTTTCCATTAGTATTCAGTATGGGGAGTTATGTGTTAAATAATTCAGCTGTTCTTTAAAATAACATTTATCTTAGAAGAACAGAGCTCAGCAGCTGCCCTTCGTCCTTCCCTCTAAAAATCCCAATTCCACACAACTGGACTTTATTTCTCATCCAAAATGAGAGCATGGAGGAGTATCAAAAAGAAATCAGCCTGAGTCAATGCAAAAATGTAAAAGAGCTCAGGAGGCAAACACAAACCAGAAGACTTTAAATTGTGATACAAGCTTTCCACTGATGTTCAAAAGCTGTCCTTAGGCCTTCCTAACTGATTGCCAGTGAGTCTTCATTTACTTGGCTAAAGTAAGTAAATAATCCTTACATCCTTTCCCAAAGCAAATGAAAAGTAATAAGTTTTAGTCAGCAAGAAAGCTGGGTTTTAGGAGATTACTAGCATAAAAATTTACATGGTAGACATGAAAAGAAATTTCACTGATGAGTGGGCAGAGGCCAGAGACCCAATTCTGCCATCAGAAGAGGCCATTTCTGAGATTTTCATTAAAAACATACAGGCTGGTAACCTGCAAGTATTCTAAAACAAATGTAATAAGTTTCCTGTTTTGAAGCAACATTTCAAAAAAAAAGGACTGAAAGCTTTCAATCTTTATACAAGTATTCAGAGTCTGTAAATGCACGTGGCTTTCACCTTTAAACTAACTCACTCTTTGTCAGGGGCATGATCCCAGGATGAGACACCTGTCCATGAAGTTTCCTGCTGCTGTGTTTTACTCCTACTTAGCACTTACCTTCGGGCCCTGCTCTGCCAACCTGTTACAGGTAGAAGAACCAGAAAGTTGATCAGATGGAATAGAGCTGATTTAGGCATATGGGAGTTATAGTGATAGGATCTTAAGTGGATAGACAATGGTATAAGGAACAGAAGTGTCATGGAGAAGCAACAGAAAAGGGAAATCAAAAGGAAGCAGGAAACAGGCTGCTGGATAAAGAGAATGCATGAAGAGAAAAAGAGTAAAGGAAGAGTACATAGGGAAGAAGAGAAGCAATAGTAAGAAGACATTTGTGTTTTGCAATGGAGTTGTTAAGAGTAGGATATGTTAATGCAGGAATTGCGAAAGAATCACACATCACATCAAGCTACTTACAAAGCATTCTCAAAGCATAAACAAGTCAAAAACATCCATCACGTCCACTAAACATGTTTTCTCATGATCGGTGAAAGCTTTCACACTGAGAAGGGAGGAAATCAGAAGGGGATGGGATGCATCAGCCTCAGTCTTTCAACTGTCACTGTGAAATGAAAATCTTTGCATACCCCAACCAATAACCAATATAAGTAACTCAAATAACCAATGAATTAGGAATAATAATGCTCACTTAGTCTGATCTTGCAAAATAAACCAACCTGCACAGGCAGAAAACAATCTCCTTACTCCTTAATGTTGTTTCTACCGTCATGAGTAACAGTGCAAAACAATTTCTGCTTCAGTACAAGAACCTTGCTATTCATAATAAGATTTTAATAGGAATACTAACAGGAGAAAACAAACCCTTTTACATCTAACTGAAACTCTAGATACAGTAGCAAAACTTTTTCACAAGTCCCTTTTCATTAAAGCATACCATTATCTCAAAACTGGACTAATACAGAGACACTTGATGCCAAATCTCTTCAAACCAAAGAGAAAAGCGAGAAACCCAAGAGCTCTTAGACGCTAAACCATATTCACAGATAATTTTGGATATTTTGAGTTTTATTGCAAATCAGAATTAAACCAAACTTCAAAACAACAAAACATTCTTTCTCCATCCCTATTGACTCCCAGTACCACTGCTGCCTGTAGCTAGTGGGGAATATTTGGTTATTGTGAGATTTAGAGACTTTTATATATACTCACGTCTGGATGCCTTTGTCTAAGACCAGACAAGAAGAAGAACACTTCTGAGTAAATCAGGGCAGAAGGGAAGGGAAACTCATAAAAGACTTTCAAACAGTATGAACAAATAAGCTCAACATTCCTTGTATTAAATAGTTAACTTCTGCATTCTGCTTCACCGATCAAAAATATGGCAAGTGTGGGTAATTTTCCCCAAAGAATTTTCTGTCTGTACATGTTGACATTCTGTTTATCTTCCTCTGCTGCCACTTCATTCTTCTTTGTGATTTTGCTTCAATTCCTGTCTACATTTCTGTACTCCTAAAAACACACACTGGATTTCAGGAGTTCCCAAAAGATGCTCTTGAATTTCCCTGATCTTCTAAAACTCAGCATCATTTCTGTCCATCCTTTTTTTCTGCAAGATCAATTATGTCAACAAATATAGTTCTTCATTTTCTTCTGGATATGTCATGATCTCTTTACTTGAGATGAACAGGTTTTATAAAAGTCTCTAAATCTCACAATAACCAAAGTTCAGAGTTCTACATCCCAATCAGCAACAGGAGGTCGTTGTTTTCTCTATGAAAAATCCTAATACATCATGCATTCAACTACAACACAAAAATTATTTCAGTTAGCATTCTCAATGGGTCATTCATGCACTGTTACACTATTGCTCTTGTATTGTTGCCTATTTATTCCCTCTGTATCACATAACAAAAAAATACATCTCTATCAGCTTCATCCTTTTCAGTTATTCAGCTTTAATGCTTCCTTACCAAGTAATAGGACTACAAGAATATTTTTCACTCTAAATATATTACTGTAGTGGAAAACCAGCACAATTACTTACACTTTCTCAACTAAGAAAGTTACCACACTAGGAAAACTGCCTATTGCTTCATCCAAGAAAATCAGTTTAAGAAACAGAAGCAACAAACTTACATTCCATAAACTCAGAAACAATATTAAAATCTGAACATTAAATTAAATAAATATATTAAAGATTAATAACCTTTATAAGTATTTATAAAAGAAAATTGTTTTAGTTGAGTTATACATTTTTCAGTGTGCCAAGTCTGAAAACACAAGTTCTAGAAACAAAACATATCAGATATTGATTTCCTGTAACAGTGATTAAGAGATACATTCTTCACTAAGTTAATTTCAACTAGGTAATTTCAAATTTAGCTGTGTAACTCTGCTTAGCTTAACCTCCAATTTTCAGGGAAGTGCTTCTGAGAAACTTTTGCAATTGCTTTAGATTCTAACTGTATTCTAAGATATCATCAGGATTTCTTATGGAAGTTTGAACTCTCTTTACCTTAGTAGTTCTGCTTTAAATTTAAAACAGCTATGTATTAAAAAAAAGGAAAGAAAAAAATAGAAAAAAAAAAAAAAGTGGCCTAATTGCTTAGTTAGCTAATGTAGAACTTGAAATAGAGAGGTTTATCTTATTTCCAGATGGGAGTGTCATCACCCCTTCCTAATATCTACAGTATAGGAAGTAGACCAGGAAAAATATGTTTCAACTGGAAAAGTGTACACATGTACTTTCCAGAAGTAACTGGAAGGGTAGAAATATCAGTCAAATTTGAAATAATTGAAAACAATTCCTTGATTGATTCAGTCAACACACTGGAGGGAAGGGATGCCATCTAGAAAGATCCTGACAGACTTGAGCTGGGCTTGTGCAAATATCCAAGTTCAACAGGGCCAAATGCAAGGTCCTGCACCTGGGTCAGGGCAATCCCAAGCACAAACACAGACTGGGTGGGGAATGAATCAAGACTTTCTCCCTGGGGAGAAAGATTTGGAGGTAAAAAGCTCAACAGAAGCTGGCAGTGTGCACTTTCAGCCCAGAAAGCAAATCATGCCCTGGACTGCATCACAGGAAGCACAGGCAACAGGGCAAGGGAGGTGATCTGCCTGTCTGCTCTCATGAGACCCCACCTGGTCTGCTGCATCCAGAGCTGTGACTCCCAGCATAAGAAAGACATGGACCTATTAGAACAAGCCCAGGAAGGGCCACTGAGATGATCTCAGGGCTGGAACACCCCTCCTACAAAAAACAGGCTAATGGAGTTGGGGATGTTTAAGCTGGAGAAGAGAAGGCTCCAGGGAGACCTTAGAGCAGCCTTCCAATATCTAAGATGGGCCTACAAAAACAGATGGAGAGGGACTTTTGATAAGGGCCTGTATTGACAGGACAAGACAGAATATCTTAGAATTGAAAGAGAGTAGGTTTAGATTAGAGATTTGGAAGAAATTCATTATTATGAGGGTGGTCAGGCACTGAAACAGGTTGTCCAGAGAAGCTGTGGATGCTCATCCATGGAAGTGTTCAAGGCCAGGCTGAATGGAGTAAAAGGTGTCTCTACCCCTCCTCTGGCAGGGGACTGGAATTAGATGATGTCTACAGTCCCTCCCAACTCAAACCATCCTATGATTTACAGCTTAAGAAAAAAGCCAACATGGATGATACTACAGCCATGATCTATACTAATATACAGTACACATTGCAGTGTATCCACTGTATATGATGCAACAGGAGGAGGAATAGAATGGATGAGGCCATGCTAGCTTGGGAACCACTTGCATTATTTTTTCTGGTTTTCTGTAGTACTTCTGGTAACTTCTCCCCAGGCCACTCATATTCCCTTATACTGGCAGACATGGCTCAAGAATTTATCATGCTTCAATTGCACTAAAACAACACAAGTCAAAAATGTTAATGAAATTTTAATGTGTGAACATCCTTGAAAAAGCAAAATAACATGAGAGCTCAAATCAATGGTTGAAAGACTCATGGAATGCATGCAGTCATACAAAATCCTTCATTATTTAGCAGCACACATCCATAGTATATACTCTAAAAAGACAAGAGATGATTCCTGAAAACTAACACCATTGATTAGTAAGAAATCACACATACTACAAATGAGATATCAACTAGTCAGAAACAACACTGCAAAGTAATCCTGACCAAAACAAAGATTAGCTAGCTAGTAGATGGATGAGTGGGGAGTGAGAGCAAAAATTTAATCTGGAACTAAAGGGAGAAAAAAATCCATTCTTTATGCTACTTACTCCTGTAGGCTGAAATATAAGTCCATCCACTTCATGGCTAACTTCTCTGGCAAAGTTTCCTTCCAGGAGCTGTAGAACAAAAGAGAATAAATCCTTTTTCCATAGAGAAATGCACATCAAAGTGAGTAGTAGTGGATAATACATTACTACTGCAATCATTTGCCAATAAACAGCTTATTTATGGTTTAACATTAGAGCTTGGGAAATGTCAACGTCAACAAAGTAGCAGTTTCTACAAAGAATACTCAAGGCTAGAAAATCCTTTGTCCAAAAAGAAATACTTAGAAACCAAGATGATTCTATATACTAGAAAACTAGGAAATATAAATTGTAATACAGGAAACTACAGTCATTTGTGGGCAAATTAAAAAATTAATTTGTCATTTAAAAACACAAGTAGCACTTTAGATTGAACTTATTTCCTGAAAAATATTTCAGGGCATCATTTGAAATTCATGTTTGACAAACTTCCTAACTAGGGCATAAACCAGTAACACAGATACATGACTGTAAAACCAACTCTTTGAATTAATTTGTATCTTGAATACAAATATTGAATATTCTATTTAATGCTTTCAAAGATGGTGAATTCTGTATGGAGGTAAATATATCCATCAAGATTAATTTACCAGAGAAAAACCATCTAATTAAACAAACTACTGAAACCAGCTAGTCAACAGTTATGAAAATTGATTCTATACTTCCATATTAAATTCTGACTTGCCTAAGGAAAAGCAAATAATCAAGGAGAATTACAACCAACATGTAATGGCAAAAATTAGGAGAATTACCAAAATACCTCTTTATTAACTTCAATTTGTTTTATTGTTGAGGTGAAGAATCTGTCCTGAAGTTGTAGATACTTTTAGTAATATTTGAAAAAACTTGGCGTAAAAGTAATCTCACGGTGATAAAACAGAGCAAATACAGAATCACTGAATCACAGTCACTGAATCAAGTTTTAAAAGCATAATTTTGGCCTGGTCAAAAATTTTGTACTGAAAATTTTGTACCATTTTCTTTATAGAGCTCAACTTAATAACCTGCTGACCAAATTATGACTAAATTATTCAAATGAAGTCAAATTATGAAAGGAGCTGAGAACTAACATTTGTATCCTACTAAGGCTGTACAAGTAAAAGGAATGCAATTTCATGTTTCATGGATTAAAAGCCTGATGGCCAAATACTTCAAACCATAATGATTCTACACAGTTCACTTAAACCTGTAACTGTTTGCACAGAATGACTGATCATTTTGCCTCAAAAAGTTAGCTTTTTCTCTTACCCAGTCATTAGCCTGTATTTGTGCCTGTATCTCCAACAACAAAGAAAGCCTTCACTATTCAACTTTTAGATATAATTTAACTGGAAAAAACACACTATGAGAGTACTCTCAAGTGGAAAAATAATTTAGGAATATTATTTCTGAATGAGAAACTAACCAATGAAACACAATTTTTCAGAAGAGAAAACCCATAATTGAAACTTGAAACTGTACCTTGCTGTTGTAACCTGTTGCTGTCTTGAAATTACAGCTGAAGCTCACAATGTAATGCATCTGCTACCATATGACTACACAAAAAACAATAAAATAATCCCAAATTCTTTAATAAATCTATTGTTAGTCTTTGTTTTGATTAGAGCAATGAGTGCATTGGAAAAACATTTAAACACATGTCAAAAAGTTTTTTAAATAGTGGAGTTTTTAAATTTCTACACACTATAGATCACTTGCAAGTTACTTGGCAATTCCAAAACTGACTGGCCAGTCATCTGTAATAAGAGTATGCTTCAAACTTACAAAAATGTACAAGACTGATTTCTTTAAATTCAGGTACCAAAAAAACCCTCACTGAATAACGTTAATATTAAGGAATAATGATATTTAAACATATGAATGATGATATTTAATGATATTTAACAAACAAAAAAACAAGCAAACAAAAACAAAACAGAAACTTCAAACTAGTTGAGACAACTTTTTATATATTTCTGACTAACTTATCAAAAGGCATTAACCAAAGTGGCAAAGAGAAAAATCAATCACCTCTATTTCTGCCTCTTTCTGAAGTTTTTAAGGGAAATACAGTTTGAGGAAACAGTTACTTCGGTGCTGGAGCTTACAAAACTGAATTATGTATTCCATCCCAAAATAAAACTTAAGAATATAGAGACAATCTTCAAAGTTGGAGTATGTGCAAAAGCAGAAAATAATTATCATGCTGTTTGGCAACTCTCTCCACTATGGTGAACATGTAGTTTTAGAAAACTACATTCAAGTACCATTACAACTTGATAAATGGAGAGTTTTTACATTTCAGAAATATATTCTGATACTTTTATTTCACTACTTAGCCAGAATTACAAAATGTAAAGGCATCTGTCCCATCAAGCTCCCATCCAGTTTCAGAGTCAAACATGCTCTGTTTGGAGGTCCACAGTGTTTTCACTAAGACAGCTCCTCCCAAGTGTCAATTAGACATTAAAGACAAAAGGACTTCAAATCCAGAGTAAGCCTCAACAGATAACTACACTTCTTTGTACTCCCAGTTATTCTGCTTTCATTCTCATTAGATCAATTACATGTATTTGAATAACATTCTCTCTAGAAAGGAATTTTCACTAGAAAGGATTAGTAACTGGGGGAAGGGAATGGAGGAAGGAATGCACATTTTCCCTGGCATTATTCCCATAAAAATTTTCTTGAGAATTAAACTCTGTAAAGGTTGTCTGTGAACAGCCGAATACACAGATATTGAATACTGCAGAAGGTTTGGAATGACACAGAAATGAGCAGAAAAGGAATGTTTGACATACAAGCAAGTACTTTTTCTCTAAAAAAGCTACATTTCTTCAGTTTATGAACTTCCAAGGCAAATATCATGGTTCATCTTTTAAAAAAAGTTGTTCAACGTTCCACATGTTCAAATTTCTAATTAACTTGAACAGAATGGTCTTTTTTAATCGGTGCCATGATAAATGGCACACCTGCTTGACTGGGATGACTGCCATGGATCAGATAAAGTGCAATGCATCTCAATGACATTTTATAAAAGATGGGTAAATGATGCATGTGAACCAGCTCTTCTGGCATCCAATTCCATGTTGCCTCATGGCATTTATTTTCACCTGAGATCCCCTTTGTTCACTCCTTTCAGCTTCCTTCTTCCCCGTGAACATTGCAATAAGCCATATACTTATATTGCAGTCTATTATTCAAAACTTTTCCTTTCATCCTTTTCAACTAAATTTAGAATTATCCCTACATCTAATAACACTTCTCTAAGCAAAAGAATGGTATAATTGCATGGATTGAGTGGAGCTGTATGATGAGTAACAGGATTTCTCCTTGCTCCTTAACCACTGAGAAGAAGAGCAGCGAAAGAGCACTAATAACTTGCTGAAGCTGATTATGCTAAAACACTGAACCAGTCAGCAGTTCTTCTGTGGATAATTGAAAATTCACACTTTGGAGATCTCTCTGTACTTATACCAACGAAGAAATCACTTTGCTCCTTCAGCAGGAAGGGGAGAAAATTTAAGTGCATACAGATTCCATACAATGCTAATAGGTTTTCATTAGTGTTTTGGTATTTCTGAGCCAAGACACATAATTCTATGAGTTCACAGATATTACATTATACATAAAATAAATAAATCCAGCAGGTACTACTGTGCCTTTTCCTTCCCCTTGCCAAAAAAAAAATCTCATGGAAACACAACACAATGTGAGTTATGAGGATTCTAAAATATAATGATGACTCTGCAAAATCATACAGACTTTCTACAAAATCATTTTACTACGGTCCTTGTACACATATAGCAATTATTGATCTCCTGTATCACAATATGCAAGTACTGGTAACCATTTAGTCTGCATTTCTGATTCAAAATTGACACTGCTTGCTAGCCTCCTGAAATACTTAGGGATACAGAAAAAATCCCTTTGAATGTTATAATACAAGACAAATGCATGTCCCTTTTCCTTGCTTTTTCAGTTTCAGAACTACTATATACTTCACTTCAAGTCAAGATAGAAGAACTCTGCCTGCAGTCCCTATGGAGTTTTCCAGATCCACCTTCAAATTACTGATCATCTGGACCTGTTCACTCTACAGAGAGCTGTAACAGGAAATATACTTCACTCTAAAGTATTAGTTACAAATAAACTATTAATTGAATTGCCAGTCAGCCAGAACATAAAACACCTTCACACATGGGCCTACTATCATTCCTAACTTTACAGAGCCAGCATCTTCATCGTCTTATGTTTCAGTCCAACTTAAAGGACTATCCCTTTCTCCAAGGATGACAGCCCTCTCCATCAGCCTCAAAGAAATTCTCACATTCTGAGAACTGTTGAGTTTTATAAACATGAGCTCATACATCTGTGTAGATAACCTACTACATAAATCTTCATAAATCCTCTTTTTGAATGACATCAAAAATCCCACAGAATGACTTTTATGCTAAGATCATTTAAAATAATGCAAAAATAGTCTGGCTCAGATTCATCCCAACGATCACATTTCCCAAAAATAAATCAGTCTGTATCAGGCAATGATGGAGCTATCACCCAAACGACTAACATTCTAAGCTCCAGCTTTCAAACAGTATATTTTGAAAAGGAGGCCTCCTGAAAAAGAACTAAGCATGCATTTGGTGGGGTATAAGCTTCCTTTCAGATGATACACAGGATGCTGTGCAATGCTTCAAAACATTATCAAATGCAGCCTAATGTCAAGTGAGGGAAGTGGCTGTAGCTCCTTCCTTCTCACTAGGATCTTTCCCGTTTCCCCTGTCCTGCAGTCTGTTTTGGTTTGTTTTGTGTCTAAAAGCAGAGAAGGTACCAAGAACAGAACAGTTGCCTTCAGTCTCAAAGCAAAAAATCATCAAATAACATGTGAGTAACTATGTCATAGGGAAGAAAAGTTGCATATATTATTTAAAATTAAACACAGAATCTCAACCTTTCCACAAACAGAAGTTGGCTAGTTAACATTTTAAAAGAAATAGAGCCCAAACCAATGTCTTTTGAGAAGTTTTGACTTCGTTTCACTGACTGTATTGCTATAAATACATGGTAAAACTTTAAAAATAAACTTTAGTGACTCTGGAGAATTCATGGTTTTGAGAATTAAAGGGAGAACACATCTTCTGAAGTATAGATTTAAAAAAGGGAAAAAAACAAATACAAACACATGAAACTCAATCCATGCAGATTTTTATCTTTTTCACATTCAAGATTCCAACAACTCATCTAACGTTTAATATTTACTTGTTTTAGCAAGTAAAACAGCTGATCTAAACAAACCTAGTGTAAATTAACAATCTGGGGGCAGACAGGAGATGATCAAAGATACATTTCTGGCAATTCTATTGCTTCCTATCTTCTCTGCTCCAAACCAGACTTAATCTGGATCATCATTTCAGACTAACTTTCAGACAGCTATGAGGATGAAACCTTCTCCTCTCACACATATTTAAGTTCCTCTTCAAGTGATATGCTCAAGTGCCAAGTAATTTATTTAGAAAGCTCTGCAATCTCAAATTACAGCATGCTGTGATGGAGAACCACAATCTTCATTAAGCTGTCCAATGAAGTACTGCCTGTGCAATTAAAATATTAATTCCTAGTTCTCAGCAATTTTTTTCTTCCTTCAACTTTTCTTCCTTGCTCCTCTTTTTAGACTCTGACCAAGACATTTCTTAGAGGCTTTTTTTTTTTTTAGAAACAAAGTTCACATTTCAAATATTTTGTAAGGAAGCATATGTAACTCTTCAAATATTTCAATGTGTCCTCAAAAGATATCCCACAGATACCATGTTTTTTATCAAATGAAACCATGCCATTTAGACTCACAGAATATTACAGAAGGGCCACAGCAGCAAAAAAAAAAAAAAAAAAAAAAAAAAAAAAAAAAGCACTCCCTGTTCTCTTTCACAGGAGTCTCCTTTCAAGGAGATCTCTACATACTTGAGCACTTGCCAAAATATTTGACCAGCCAATGATTTATTACAACTGGCCGCTTGCCTCAAAGTGGTTCCTTCCAAGTAACTCTGAATATCCTGAAATCACAGTCCGTGATCTCAGGAGTGTGACTTAAAACATGGTCATAAAGTAAAGATTTCTACTTCATGGTTAACAGTCATTTCCCTCTCAAAACCACAAGCGATCTCTCATTTATATGATTTCAAGTTTTCCTCCAAATGACCTATAAAAAGTTGAAAAGCAGATTTTCAATAATTTAACATGACTTGGTTTCCCCTGCATCAGTCTCATTTCCTAATCAAAATATGATATGCTACCTTACATCAAATAAATGGGGTAAGAACAGTATCAGCTGAAGTGTATCTGCATCAGGGCAATGTCCAATTCTATAATGCATCCTTCTTCATTAGTTATTGTATTTAGCTATATTTATCTTACCAGCAATAAAAGGCAAGAAGGAAAATGCATCATAATAACTGAGAATACAGTTAGAAAACCACAGCTTATACTAAATATTCTTAAGCTAATATGCTAAGAAAAAATCATGAAGTAACAAAATATTTCCTGGTCCATGTCAATGATCTAAAATATGCATAAAGGAAAAGTAGGATCAAAAACTGCAGAAAATAAATTAAAATCTGAGCTCTCTAAGAAGTAATTGCTTAAAGAAGTTTCCTATGCTAATTAGGAACCAACACATATTGAAAGATAACTGCTACATTTTTAGTAAACCCGTGAAATTATCTACTTTGCCCTAACTGCATAAGGAACACAAAGTATAAACTTCTCACTTGCTCATTATTTAAAAAGAAATTTTATGCTTTTGGGCTATAAAATCAGGGCTGTAAAACTGTAGGAAAATCCTTCAAAAAATTCATGCTCAAAGCTCAAATCCTAGCTTTCACACAGCCATCCAACTCAAGATGCTAATTCTAGACAAAAACAGAGAAAAGCTGCAAATTATTATGTCTGTACGAACAAGTACATATTGAAAGTACTTGATGTCAACCAGTAACCCAGTAACTAAACAAAAAGAGTAAAAGTAAACCCTCAAGGTTCACCTGTTTAACAAAATCATCAGTATTTTGAACTGTGTAATCTCTGGCAACAGCTGAATCATATGGTGATGAAAAATATATCAAATGACTGTGTAAAGATGTATGGGAATTTTTTCAGTTGATAAAATTTTAAAATGTGTACTTTTTATAAAATATTATTATATGGAAAACCTTTCAATTTGGTAATTTACTAAAAGCTCTGAAATCAATCATACTGAAAGACTAAAAATAACCTCTTTACCAAGTTAATCATACAGAACATTTTGGCTCAAAAGATATGAAAAACACCTAATTATGGCAATAGATTTGTTCCCTATAAGAATGAAGGCAGATAATGGCAGCATTGTGAGACTGATGTTCACTAATATGACCAAGAGACTAATTATTATCCATGAGTCATTTGTAGCATTCAAAACTTGATTAATGTCAGGTCAAGTTTAACATGTGATAGGTTTTATTAGTAATGCTCAGCTATCCCACAGCTTGTCAATGTACACGAGTGCCATCTGTTAGGTGTAGGAATAGCCAACAGTCACAACAAAAACACATTGGCAACAACTGGTCACTGAAGTATGTTTTAAGAATTCCTTAAGGAATGCCCTAATAATTTTAAACACAATAGACCAGAATCCAGTACTAAAGACCTGCTAAAGATAGGAGACTTGTAGCCCAAAAAAAGTGAGCATGCGAGGCATGTTTCTCTCTTTTGAAAGGTCAGTCGAAGGTATGTTTCATCATACTAAATACTTCACAGTCTGACCAGTTTCTAGCAACAAATATTTTTTTGCAAGAGAAGTATGCAAGAGAGTAGCTTCCTCTCTACACTCCTCCATGGATGTTTAGCAAGCATTCCTGTAGAGAATACACTGTTTTACCCTTTTGAGCATCACTCATGATATTCAAATACATAAGGTCCTCATGGCTCATCTAGCAAAACACTGTTAGAGGATGCTCAATCTGAAATTCATATTACACAAAAAAAAAAAAAAAAATTTCACTGACAGTCTTCCATTTGTTTAGTATTTCCCAGCACTTTGTGGAGGTCAGATTTACCAGGGGTCACCTCTCCCATGTACAGCCCATTATAGCAGGACAGGAAGTCACCTGGGTACTTCCACTGAACCTCCACAAGCTCTGTACTAGTAACAGTGTGAGCAGCAAGGCTGAAATAACATGAAGTGGCAACAGACAGGTGCACACACAGAGAGGAAGGAAGATGATCTAATTCTGGCAACTATGTACTCTCCTCTGTCTACAACTAGTTAGAAGCTCAGCAGGAGCATTGAAAAAAACATTTACTTATCACTACAACAGCCCTCTCAGACATATTATTAACGTGTTCTCATTTGATGGCCCTCTTGCATTTCACGTGAATGGAGATGAAAGGCTGTGGATCTAGGCTGCCACTGGTACCTGCAGTCTGCACTTTAGCTCCAAGTATTCGGTTTCCTGCAGAAAAGTGTGATGTGCAGGGCTCCCAGACTCCCTTCTGTACAAAGTCAAATATGCTGAAGATTTAATGCTACTCAGCAGACCATACACCAAAAATAACATAATTCCAAGAATCACAACTACTAGAGTGTCTTCCTCAACCATTTGCTCTTATAAATTTACAGTCAGTGACTGACAAGGGCCCAAACTACTAGTCATTAGCATTCTAATGACACCACTCTTCATTATCCTTTAGAATAGCAATTCTGCAGAAAAGTCATCAATGGAGTCCGCATTTTTTCCAGTTGAGGAAGACAGTAGAAATTCCAGTTTATATTCATGTGATAGGAAATGAGCAACACCTCCAAGCAAGAAAGCCAAAGAGATTCAACCCTTCTCTCTGTAGGTTTCTTTGTGCCATGTCACACCTCTTAGGAAAAAGTGTGTTGGGATACAACTAAGAACCACACTAGTTTGATTTCACTACCCAGCCCTACAGGAAAAAAATGCTATTGTGAACAAGAATAAAATAGATTGTGAGGGTGGCAAGGAATCAAGTTTGATGGTTCTAATTTTTTTTTTTAATCCTCTTGGCTTTGCAGCTAATTCATTAACAGCACTCTTCAAATATGCTAATAACACTAGCTGTATGCCACATTTCTTAATTATTTGGAGACATCTTAGGAAAACCTAGAGCATGGTACAGTAAGGGCCCTACTGAACTATCACCCATGTGCTGGTTCTGAGTGAACAACTCCAAAGGTTACGCATATAATATATTCAAAACAATACCCAAGAATAACATAAGCACTGTGTGTGTTAATGCTGAATTTGACAGCACATCTGCATTCCTGAATTCAAAATAAACATGAGGCATTTCTCACTGTCAACCTCTTCTCCAAAACACAATTGAGAAACTGACATCAATTAACTACGATGTTTCCAAATGCTTCTTTCAAATAAGAGCAATAAGCTTCTCCAGGAAACTCTAATTTACTTTTGTGATAGCTTCAAAATTAGAGAAACATGGACTCCTCAAAGCTTTGTGGGAATGACCCTGCCAAACACCAGTATTTCATATTTAGTTTTCCTGATGAAGAAACAGCAATATAGTTCATGGCTTGGCCATTTCGTGTACTGCGCTCTTCAGAGTTCTCTGTTTCAAACCACGGTGACTTCATTTTCTTTCCTTTAGGCATGGGGTATGTTGCTCACATCACTCTCCCCACACTCTCCTACCTGGCAGAACACACCCATCTGAAATTACAGTCTTTCTGGAGCTGGAGGAGATTTAACAGGTTCTAATAGCAAACACTTTGAACTATTTACACATTAGCTGCAATCTATGACATCCCTGAATGGATGAAAGATGCTTGGTAAAGTCTGTAATGTCTTCAACTGAGCAAAGCTCCTATTACTCTCATTGCAAGCATCACTGATGCTTGCAAGCTCCCTAATACTCTGGGTTTGACCAAATACTACATTCAATAGTTCTTCTAATGTCAAAGGAAAGTATGGCACTGGGTTGAGTACAATGGCCTGAATGATCTTCCACAGTTACATACTTGATAAGGTTTATCTGTTATCCAGCCCCTGAGTAAACTGTTCCAACGTAATCTGGTCTCTGGTTGCAAAAATCGTGGATAGGTCTGTTTTAATTAAGTCAGATAATTGAGGTTTTTATTTCATTAAGCATTTCTAATAAGACTTATCAACAAAGACAAAGCTGTATAAAGAATAATTCAGTCAGACACAAAACTGATATACATAATGTTTTCATATATTTACTGTTACAATTCCTGATTTAAACTGGGCTAATATTTTATACTGGGCCTGAAGCATTGATTTTAACACAAAAATTAAGGTTTAACTTCATATTCTGGATGTTTAAAAAAACTGGATTCTTCTGCTATGTAATGGCACTTGAGGGCTTTATTTGCAACAAAGTTGAAATTAAAACTGTAAAGCCATAATAGTAAAATTATAAGATTTTGTAATTTCTTTATTTTAAAGATTAACTTTGTTCAAGGTCTGGTTTTGGGTTTTTTTCTCAAAATTGAGCATATTACAAGAAAAGAAGCAGCTAGTAGCGATGTCCTATAATCTTGCTTTATAATAAATTGCTTTAAATTTCACCCTCATCTTTACCATTTTCTTTGTGCTTTTATTCATTTTATCCAAATTAAGTGCATGTCTCTTGAACGTCATTCCAATAGGAGAAGGCTGATGGCTTCCCTGTGGAGCTGCATTGCCAGAAGGCAGTTTGGAAAGTGACAGGCTGTGAAGTGGCACAATGGACAATATTAAACAGTTGCCCCTCAATTAATGAGTGGAGCGACCCACTTAGTCACCACAGCTGAGTCTTCCAACTAAATCAGGAGATATCAAATATACTTGTTCATACTGGCATACCAACTGGTAATTAAGTCCAAACAGATTTGCATTTCCCTGGTTTGGTAATACACCATAAAACTGAAAGAAGAAATCATTCTTAAAGACATTTTTCCTACTTAGAAAGGTATATAGTATTTCCACTGTACAAAATACAGAAGAAATTAATTTACAAAAATGTTAGAATATTCAAATCTAATGTTAAAGTGTTAAAAGCTAAGCTGAGTATGTCTGTCCTGATGTTTAAACTTACAACGTGCACCAAGTAGAACACTTCATGCACAAGCCTTTATTTTTCCACTAGTTTCAATGCTTTCTTTCTAATACGATAGTTTGACAAGTCAGAATTTAATTGCATATTCCACAACTGAATCATTCTACATTAATTTGTACCACCAGCAATATCTAACCTGGGCCACAAATTATGAAAATAATCCTTCATGGCAATATCCAAGACTCTTTGTTTTAACTTCAGTAGATCACTTTCTGAAAAATGTGAAATGTAACTAATATGTGAATAATTTCTTAAAAAGAAAAAAACTTCTTTCTTAACCAAAATACTACTGTGCTGAAATATTATACTTGACCTTCAACATCATAAATAATAATAACCAAAAGCAAGTAGCCTAATCCTCTTGTTTACTCCAGGAAACAAACATAGATTCTTCTTCGTGAATGCGTCTCCTTAAGTGACTCCAGCAAAGCAAGAAGGCTGAGAAGTTAGCCACAGCTGAGTCAGTGTTTGCCCTGCTTGAGGGAACCCAAATCTAAGCAAGTAGCTGCCTCCTCCCTGTCCCACAGAAAGCAAAGAAACAGTCAGAGGCAGCTGGACACCCCACCTACAAAGCCTCTGCTACCCTCAACCTCCCACTGAGAGAAATTATGTTTACCAAATAGTATTCACATCACTGCGGTGCTGCAGCTGGCTGCATGAAACAGCTGCAATTCAAGCACTGAATTTCAAGTGGCAGTAACCTATACTCAGCTCAACATCTTCAGTTTAGTCACCTATTTCATCTTACAATTTACAAAGCTTCCACTTGGGCTGACTGGCTGTACTTAACCTTTACAATTCATGTGGTAAAATAACTTTGAGCAATCTGGCTGAAGTACTACCTGCTGGGATATAAGACAGCTGCCAAGCGAAGGTTTCAAATTCTAGTATAAGAACAAGGTAACATCTTTGCAGCTTCTTATTCCATATTTGTTTACTAAGTTGCTCAGGTCAATGATTATTTGTGCTTACAGGAAGAAAAGCATGCCAAAAAGATTTAAATGAAGGTTATACCAGCACAAAAGCATCTAAGGGTGGAATAAGGCAATACTGCTTTTAAACCATTAAATTTTCCATTCTTGGGGAGGTGGACCAGGAGTAAGTGAGGAAGAAATCTAAGAAATGAAGAAATAAAAACAAACAGAAACAAAATGGTAGAGGGGACAGGGGTTAGAAGACAATTAAAAGGTGATAAATAGGCCAAGACCTCGGAATGGAACAGATGGAGTGAGGAATATGATGTAGGCCAGACATGAAGAATGGCTGCCAACTTTAGGTCGGGAAATGCAAGATTGAAAGGTAAGGCGATTAAACTTCTCCTGAAGGCATAGAAAATCAAAACAAAAATAAAAACAGAGGAAACAAGTGTTCTTGGCAATAAAAAACCTCCAGATGGTAACATTCCCTCTCCACTGACATGGGGAATTCAAGATTTTCAATAAATAGAGTATCTGATGGTTCTGGAACCACCATTTTTGCCATGCAATTCTTCTGTCTTCTGTCCTATGACTGCAAAGCTTCTCCACATGTTGTCTGTAGGCAACTTGGAGATATAAGACAGGGCCTTGTCATTTTCAGTCAGTTTTGGTTAACAGCTCTCTTGGCAGACATGGATGAGCAATGTCTGCATATTTTGCCCTTTATCACGGTTCACTCTTTCAGGACATGCAAATACTAGCTTACAGCTGCCTCAGCTGCCTGCAAAATACATGAACATCAGAAAAATGTGCACTTACACATTCTCCTGCATCATCAGAAGTCCATAGCCGCTTAATTTTTCAAAGCAAACCATCTCAACAGGATCTATACCTGTGTTGGTATAAACTCTAAACATTCCACCTCTCCTAACTACTACAAAAGCACTTTTAAAAAGTAAAAATAAAAATCTAAATGTCAAATAAACAAGTAAGTCACCTGTCAGTTCACAGATTTGACTGAAAACTTTTAAAAGGATCCTAGACCATTTAATCTTCCAGCAGAGATTACCTTTTTTCTAATCCCTCTAGGACAAGCTGTCATTTTAAAACCAGATAATAGTCTAAGAACTGACAAGTCATTGACATGCAGTGTGCTAACATTTGCAAAAGGTTGTTCATTTGACCTGTATCATTGTTTAACCTTTAGCCCTTTTGTTCCATTGAAAGTGACGGGCACAATTCTCCATGGGACCACAGACTACACAGAAAGGAACCTTTTTCCTACTCCTGCTAGACAGAATTTTCAGTAGAAAATGGGTTTTAATCATGACATCCAGACTGAGACTGTCCACACAAAAATGCCTCGCAAGAGAACTGTGAATTGGTTTAAGCAAGGAAAGCCAAGAGTTGGACAACTTCCAAGAATATAATTATTTCTATGTACCTGTACTTCCTGCTCAATATAATAAAAATAAAGTCTTGCTGAAAAGCCTAATATTCCTGTAAATACAAGGCCATGGTTCAAAGCCTAAGAGTACCAAGCATTTAAAGAATGAACTTAAAACTCAGCTTCATTGACTGCTGCAATCCTTTCACAATGGGTGGGAGAATTTATCATCTCCTTGAATTCTGATGCAAATCCATAAATGCAAAGAAAACAAGCTATGCAACAAAAGTGACCAATCATGCAAGTGTAATGACAAACACAAAAAATTCAACTTTGCTCAAAAATGTCTAAGAGAACCTGGAAGTTACATTAAAAGGAAGTTCCTAGCTAACACTAAAATACTAATCTGTGTTTAATTGATTATAGATGAAAAAAAATTTAGTGATACTGCTTTCTTCATCAATATCAGAGTCCAACAAGGCAATATTTTTAGAGACTGAGAACACACAACTTCGACTTGTTCCTCAGTGACTGTTCGTTTCTTTTGTCTTACCACTAAAACTCAGTCTTACAAAAAATAAAGGTCCATTCAAACATCTTAAAATAACACTGAAAGCAATATTATAAAGCACTTATTTCCAAAATCCAAAACTAAATCTCAAGACACACAAACGCTGCCATACTTTATAATTGCACTTTAAAAGTGCATTTCACAGTAAATTGATTTCCAGATTAAAAAACAAAAAAAATCAGTCAGTACCTAACTCTGGTATTAAAGTTCCAAATCCATAACTCAAAGAACATTTTCATTAGTGGATGTATTATATAACACAGCACAAAGTTTACTGCTGTTTCAAGTAATTACTTCCACTTTTTCACTGAAAATAACTAAGTCTACATGGAAACCACTCATTTTTTCTGGTATAATTAAAAGTTTTAGCCACTTTTTCTGCTATTAACTATAGCAGTGAAGCTCCTGGCCTACAGTCCACACAATCTAACACACATTTACTGATACACTATTTATTATTTATATGATATATATAAAAAGGAATGGAATGGAATGGAATGGAATGGAATGGAATGGAATGGAATGGAATGGAATGGAATGGAATGGAATGGAATGGAATGGAATGGAATGGAATGGAATGGAATGGAATGGAATGGAATGGAATGGAATGGAATGGAATGGAATGGAATGGAATGTCTTAACTCAGATCATAGAAAGGAATGATGGGGGGAGGCTGTGAAAAAGAGGTCTAGAGCATTCTCTTGTGAAGTTCAAACTGCATCCTGAGAACATGTTTCAAAAATTAAAGCTTCTCAAAACAAAAATAGGAGTGATGAAGTACATTTGATTCTTTTCTTGATCCAAAGCAAACCCCTGCTACACTGAAAAAACAATACCTAAAGTTTTGATGAAACCATTCTGACAAGGTATGTTGATTTTCAGTCTTGAATATGCTGGTGAAATCAGAGAGCCATCTTATCTGTGTCCAAGAACTGCTACCTTAATCTTTGAGAACAACAAGCTTTGGGGATGACTTAAGAAGTCACATCTTCTCTCAGTGAAATACACTCGGAAGAAAGTAGGGAAGAAACCCAGGCTTAAAAATATCACAGCTTTTCTGAGACTACTCAAGAATCTTTAAGGATCTTGTGGTGGTTTTTCCCCAGCCAGCAACTAGGCACCACAAAGCTGCTCATTACAGTCAAGAAAGGAAGGATCCTGTTAGGCCCTTTCTAAAGATGAAACAATCCAACTCTTCTCGGGAAAGAAAAACATCTAATTGAACATAAGGAGGTCTACCTAAGCAGGTCCCACTTGTCATCCTTTAGGATCCATTCAGCAGAACCTGTCTCTGGAGGGGGATTGATGGATATGAACAGACTTAGAGGATAGAAGTAATTCCTTATTTTCCTGCAGATCTTGCTGTCCTGCACATAGAGCTGGCAAACCCTCTCAAGACATTTATCATTGATGCAAGAGGAAGTCTGCTCACTTTTTCAGCTATACTGATGAGTTATTCATCACTATATTTGTTGCTACAGTTGCAGAGATGACTAAACAAAAATAGGATAAAGATTCTTTGGGCAAAACAATACTATTTTTAAATAGTCTTTTTTCAGAATAGGGCAATGCTTCAATAGACTGGACTATTGTTTATAGTGTATTCTGACCATACATAATGAAAAATTCACAACATTACGATGAGTATGAAAATGCAAGCCTTTTTTCATTACCCTAAGGAAGTGTTACAGGAATCATACTCATCAAGTTCACAGAAGTAATGAAATGAAAAAGGTATTTTGAGGTAAGTAAGACCAACAATAATTCTTAGTTTAGATATTGATCTTTTGAGAATATATTTTTATGAATACTATTCTTTTGAGCAGATATAGATTTGAAATCTATTTTGAACCAATAATTATTTCACTTAAGTGTTTACCAATATTGCCTAGGATACACCTCCACATCAATACTGGTACTGCTACCTAAAACTCCTTACAGTTATCATAGGGCACACAAACAATTCTCAAATACTGACATAAAACTTCTTGCTTATTGAAAATAATGACCAGATTTCAAGCCCCCCAAGAAGCTTCCTGTTGTAAGAGTAGTAAAAAGAACATATTTCACTATGTAAGACTGATTGAAATGATGACAAAAATACTCTATAATGTACATTGTACATAAAGAAAAATGTGTAACCTAAACTCCAAAATGTAGAAGGCTTCAGAGTCTACCAACCAACCAAAAAAAAAAAAAAAAATCCAAGGACAAAACACCAAAGAAGCCATACACCAACCCCAAATATCCCAATAAATTAAAAGTGTATAGATATTCATATCTCAAAGATGCTTTTAAGGTGGTGGCAATACATTAGGGTAAAAAATTTTTGACTGAACTTCATTTGAAACACAATCATCTCAAATGCAGATTGCAATGTTCTTAAAGTTTTACCTGGTACTTCATATTTGTTGATAGCTTCAAAACTGTTTTCTAAAAGCCTGAAATAAGTAAGAAAACAAAACAAAAAAAAACCCCTTTTCACAATATCCCAAGCTGCTGGTCTCCCCACAACAATTGCTGAACATTTGGTTGGCAGAGGAACTCACTGGAAGACACAACAAAAATGCTGAGGGAAAACCTACGTCTACCACTGCTATACAGCCTCCAGTACCACAATATAAAACAACTGAAATCAAGCTTACCTTTCTGGAAGTGTAGATGTCGAAAAATGGTTTGTTTCGAACACTGAACGGTTCTTGTGCTTTGTCAATGAGACCACTCTTCATCTTTTCATGTCGTGGAAATATAATCTCTTTCTCTATACATGCAAGTCGAACATTAAAATCGCAGTCTCCAACAGGCTGTCCCTGCCAAGTAACAAAACATCAGTATTAAAATCAAACACCAAATTATTTGAACAATCTAAGTTTTCCTAACACAATATTTAGAAAACTACAGATACATAGAAGTATTATCAAGTCACTAAGTTTTTCCCAAATGTGTGGTTTTCAAGCATTTTTTCTCAGCCTATAAGAGGTTTAACCAAATCAAAGTTGACAGAAAGCTAGAAACCTGTAATATGCATTCAACCATACACAAATTAAACACCTAAACAACCTTTAAAGTTAAGTAAAATAATTGAAATACTCCCTAATTATGGCTTTTATATGGCAGCTATAATTCTCCACATAGTTTTTGTCTGAAGTAATTTAGATCATTTTGTTCACAATACTTTTAATGACAAAGCATCAAGATTTACACATTTAAGTGAACTCCTTGCTCCGAGTGCAGTATATTGATGCCTTTAAAGAAACATTAATTAATGTTCATTTTCTCTGTCATAGAAAAGAGAAAAAGAGGTGCAGCTGGAAAATGTGCCAATAAACAATGGCTACAAAACCCTGCAAGATATTGGATGGCTCAGTCACAAAAAGGCAATAAAACCCTTTGCTAAGCTTCAGCAGCATATCCTGACCTTTCAAGATGTGAAATAAACCAGCAGCTTTACATTGCTCTTTCTACATTTGGTGCATTGCACCAGCTCGGTATGAGGGTTCAAAATGTGCATTTGTCAGATTAGTATTGGCTTGCAATGGAGTTCATTATATTTTGAGCATTAGATAGTGAGGAAAACAAGCTATGGATATCACTAGAACAAAACAAGTAACTGTCAACTAATAAATTCCAAAGCTTGTTTGAATTGGAGGTGTCACTTTCACCGCAATGAGACACAAAATTCATAGATTTGTATTGTTACAAGTGTGATTAAGCACTGAAAGTTAATTACATGAGATCATCCTTCATTTTGCCACCCTATTCACACAAGAAAATAATTTTCAAAACCCGTTCCTTTCATGGCCTACAGGGAATTAGCTCACAGAGCCTTGGCCTACAAACCAGAATTTTTCAAAAATTGAAAGCAACGAGCAAATGAAACTGGGATTCAAATCATCAGTGGCAGCAGTACAGCTGAGCAGAAGTACTGGCTACCAGGTACCTCCTATACTAAAGGCAGCTTGAAGGAAAAAAGCACTGCTCCAACATGCATCAGAGAGGATCTGAAGTGGTCAACTGGAAAGAAGACCAAAAAATAAAGGCAAAATCACATTCTGATGAGGCATACAAAGGTGACAGAGCAAGTAGTATCTGAACAGGTACCTCAATTAGGAGAAAAACAGAGTGCTAATTTTTAATAGCATTAATTTAATCAGTTCTTTCCCAAATCTTTGGCATTTCATGCTCCCAAAGCTTGTCTTCTATTTCTTTGCTAGCATTAGAACCTACTAGACCCCTATCACAAGTCCTCAGTTGTTCATGGCAACAGCGTTAAGAATGATGCAAAGCTCCCATACAACATGTAACTCACAACCACTTTCTTTTAGGACTCTGCTTGAGTCTACATAAGAGCACACAGCACAGGCACTATCACTCTGTGGGGAAGAACATCTTGTACAAAGCCTGTGGCAGATACCACGGGTGAAATATCTCCTAATCTCTGTTCACTGATCCATGTTCGTGAAGAAGAAAGCTTAACTGGCTGTTAATGTTGTCTTCAGTGTTGTCCTCCTTTCGAACATGAAGGTGTTATCAGTAAAGAGCCATTCAAATGAATGGAAAATTAAGAGTATGGAAAAATCCAAGGGGCAGAGTGTAGTTCACTCTTTATTCATTTTTCACAGAATATAGATGCACAATCTACATATTTTTAAGTGCCACAGACAAAATGTTGGATCAATCAATCAATCAATCTTTCCTTGCTTCTTGTTTCCTTCCTTTCCTTCTCCCCCTATGTATAGCATACTTGAGTACTCATCTATACAGTCATTGAGCATATCCTGGTTTGTGCATGTAACTAAAACACAGAAAACACATCTCAACCCCTGTAACAACTGACTGAAGAGCTGATTGAAGAATTCCTTTCTGGGAAATGTGTATATATATTTTTATATCTTCAAAGAACCCCATAATTCTGTAGTAGATTTAAGCAAGATCTAGTGCACATGTTCTCTTCCCTATAGTATCTCTTCCACTCAGCCACATTTTATTAGTAGGTCTGAAAGAGCAAATAAACTAATTAATATTTCATACATTTGCACTTCCAATAAGCCAATAAGCAGTTAGGTTATTTAGAAAGCTTTTTTACAATGACTCCTTCAAAAAATGGTTTTGTACAGTGATTTAAATTTATTTCCATCCATAAACAGTTAAATTAAAAGCTGAGACCACTTTATATGCACCATATACCAGCTGAATCACTTTCTCTTCCTTAAAATATTCCTTTCACTTTTCTCACCTACTTGGAACTAATTATTTCCTGCAGCTCTGCCAATCATATATTTCTATTTTAAAGCTTGTTAAGTAGAAGGGTATATTACAACTAGGTTCCATCAAATAAAGGTCAAAGCTAGGTTGACATAAGATCATATGAGAAAGGAAAACACAGACAATGCTGCCAAGCTACTTCTTCATCAGACTAGTAAACTTAGAAGTCAAAGAGTGTTTCAGTCTTACAAAAGCACAGGACATTATCAGTAAGAAAATTAGCACATAATTGAATTTAACTCAAGGATATACTAAATAAAAGCAATATTGTAGGAGACTGGCTCTTTCTTTGTTATCAGACATTTCCCATAATTACAAAAAATGTTGCTAATATACAACACATTTATCCCAGACATAGACAAAATCTTGAAGTGATAAAATTCTTAGCTTTTAGCAAATAAGTAGGAGGGTAATGTAGGCTGCAATAAATAATTCAGAGACCTTGACAAAACCAGGGAGATATTATTTAGTGTATAAAGCACACATTTAATAATTGTCA
Organism: Taeniopygia guttata; assembly: GCF_048771995.1. Classification (NCBI taxonomy): domain Eukaryota; kingdom Metazoa; phylum Chordata; class Aves; order Passeriformes; family Estrildidae; genus Taeniopygia; species Taeniopygia guttata. Next base: position 37,558,527 of record NC_133027.1, read on the forward strand.
AAAACCAAGACATTGATGCATATATAATCTAAACCCAGGCATTAAGTAATAGCATATTTTAGGCAATACAGATGTTTTACTGACTTAAGCATTCAGATAATTAAGATCTTATTCCAATATGTAGGCTTTTACTTGTCTGAGAAGAATAAGGGTCACTACTGCTTGACAGCATAATTACTTTAGTACATTAAATGATAATTCCTGTTCTATAAATTTTTAACCTAAAATAAGTGTGTTAGGAAAGGGTAAAACAAAATTAGCAAGCAGCATGTATCTCCTATCTATGATAGAAAGTTACACTTCCCTCTCAGTCTAAATAAAATGTATCCTAAAGCAAAATATCATTTAGACAAGCCTTAAGAGAAGAGTCATTTGTAGAATCAACACCTCTTCCTCAAGAAGCTGAGCTTTCTTCACCTGTTGAAACTCTGTGCATTGCACTAAGGTCACAGTATGGAGTGGGCTTGCAAAATATTGTTTTGATGTTAAAACATCCTCCACAAAACTTCAAAACGTAAGATGAAATTTCTACTAAACTTTGAAATCCACCCAGGACTCGATATTTATAAATTTAAACTCCGGTTATTTCAAATTAACTTCTCAACAGAAATCATACGTAACAAGTCACGTAAAAATCACAAAAAGAAATGGGTTTAAAAACACTGAAAAGGGTCTGCAGGGTCATTTAATATCCATTGTCTTGAGCAGATGGGGGAAACGGAGATTAGAAAAAAACAAAGGAAAAAAGAAAATTAAAAAATGGTACCACCAAAAAAAACCACTCACCCAACAAGACCAGTCCCTCTAACAATGCTCCCAATGGGTGTCAGAAGACAGAATTTGGACAAGTGTCAGACTGTGCTCCTGCCTTCCACCCAGTACACAGAGACCTCAGTGTTGAAGTCACAACCTCATGCTACGTCAGGTGAGGAACTCAAATCCCAGGTCATTACGTATGACCATATACCCAGCAAGACGGCAGGAGTGGCTGAGATGGGGATAAGAGGCTAATGTGATTTCTGTTGCACATCCTGCCTCTCTCCACAAGGAGAAAAGTATCCCTGAGTATCTACCATCGCCCCCCACGTGAGTTTCCCTTCCCATGTGTCTCTAAGGTTACCTTGTGGCCACAGCTCAGTAAATTCCACAAACCTTACATGGAAAGTCCTTTACCTACATAGATGCAGTGAACACACCATGCTACAGAGGCACCCAATTCCATAAAAGTATTTCATCTTTTATTTTGGTGTTTATGTGCTTTTTTCTGCAATGCAGTTATAGTAAAAAGAAAAGTGATGCCTAGGCCTCTGCACACAGCTGATAACTGGCATGGTTCAGGATAAACTGAGAATATTTATTCTTTTCTTCCATGAGATATGGCTGAAGTGTACCCACCAGCAAAGCATGCTCCATTTGCTTCTCCAGGGCAGTACCTGAAGCATGAATAATTCAGCACACACACACAGATATACGTCCATGCACATCTTCACTTACTGAGCCAGAGTAGAACATATGTCACAACTGTCTTAGCTTTCATGATTTTGAGAGAAGAATAAAGAATAAGCTCAACCTGATATTCTACCCCATGTTTAACGCTATTATTGACAATTCAAGGCACCCATAGCTGACATCTGTATTCCCAATGAAAGCCCATTATTAGTTTTCCCAACTTCTGAAGATCACGCAGTCTAATATTTTTAGTTTTATGGTAATGATCTGGCACATATTTCTTCTGACCATGGTTTTATAGATGCTTTTTTTGTACACATAAACAAACAATCTAAAACTGCTGTTTGTGTTTCCAAATAAGATTATTACTACATTTAATACCTAAAAGGCTTTTTTCATTTCCTATGAGGTTTTCTTTTTGAAGCAGAGAAGTAAAGTATTAGAGAAATGAAAAAATTTATAGAATTATATCCCTTAAGTTCTTTATTCCTAAAAGGCAAAAGGCATGACAATCAATAGAATCTAAAAATTCATTTTAAAGTTTTGGCAGTTATCTAACTTTAAAATGTTAGGAGTCTTCTACCTTTATTCACTCAAATATTCAAAACATGTACGATAAGGGCAAAGAATTCAGCAGTTTCAAAAGGTTTCTAAAGTTTATCTTAGCATCAATAAGGTACAGCATGTGAAATACTGTTTCTATTGTAGTAATACAACCAGTGTGCTGCAGGAACATGATGACAATTTATATGTTGTTGTTTTGTACAATGGAATATTGCTCTGATTTACCACAGAACAAAAATGGTTTGAAGAATTTGACCTATTAAAAATATTGCTTGAGACATATATTAAATTACTGGCATTTCCTTAAAAAAAATAATCACTGAAAATAAATTTTAAAATGTGCAAAGAAAAGAAGTTAGTAGCCAATGGATAACACCAAGGTCTAACAGAACATAAAAATATAGTTCCATGGGGTTTTTTTATAAGTAAACATAACTTGAACAAAACAGCAGGACTGTCAAAACTGTGACTAAACAGATATGACAAAAACAGAAAAAGTAGATTGTAGATTGTACTATAAATATTGCTCTCTCCCTTAATCTTCTCGGATTGCTTAAAATTTTAAATAAATTCACAATTAAAACCATAAAACTCTGTAATTGCAACTGGATGATAAATTTGCACCATCAGTATAAAGGTAACATAAACAAAGCAGAATATTTACAATCAGTTGAAGTGACTGAATTATGATTCTCATCACCAATACTGGGCAATTAAGAAGCAGAATTATGGAAATAGGCATCTAGCACCAATGAACAGCTAAGCCCTCCCTTTTGAAAACAAAGCTCCAGTTAGACACTGAAAGCTTAGTAGTTGCTATATTCAGAGAACAGACAACTCAGTCAAATTCATTGATTGCATGTACAGTGACTTAATTTAGAAATCCTTCTGAGCCCTCAAAACCAGAACTCAATAAGGAGATTTTACTGGCACGTAAATGATTAAAACAAAAAGGAATCCTGTTCCGTCTAGACTGGTTGCCTCCCCTCAGGTAATTTGAGTAGATGAACTTCCCACTTCAATTACAGAACGAAAAGTCATACTTCTAAAAAACCCTAATTATAAAACAGATGTGTCATTATCACCATGGGATATTTACACACAAAAAGACTGCAATGGGAATATAAGTTTTAATAATTTATTTTACACTGAATTTAGGCTAGCTTCAGACACAGGATTTTACTGCTTCAGTTTTTTCTAATTATTTTTCCTGTGTTTGTGTTGTATGTAGTATGGAAGTATTCTTACCTTAATTGGACCACCTAGTATGTGTTGCAGTCAATATTTTCTCTTTCTACTTCTATTCTCCTCATACTCTCTTCCTTTCTGTCAGCCATTCACAATGATTCTTCATAGGAATAGCTATTGCTGGGTTTTCACACGGCTGTCTTTATGATAAAGAATTATCACTCCAGTGAATTAAAGAACCGTGGGAAAATTCCTTCATCTTAAAAACATTATTCAAGCCATTTCAAGATTGTGGCACTAGTGTTTTTAGAATATAAATAATTTAATTGTATTTAAAATAAGACTGTCTAGTACAGTTAGTATGAAGTCTTATAAAAACTAGAAACAAAGGGGGGAAATAGTAGTAACAATCAGCACTTATTCACAACTATTATCTTAGAAAAGGAACCACCTACATTGCCTAAACCATGATAGAACTAAAAATTAAGTATCAGTTCATAACACCTGAAGACTTGTAAATATCTATAATTTCAGTATACAATCTGTCTTTAGATATCTAGTTCATTTTGTACATGGTTAGCTTGTGAGTAAGAAACACTGAAAATGTAATACTTGTTTCAAGAGAAAGTGGAATTCTTCTTCATATTTATTCACATTCTCTCCTAGACCATAACAGTCAGTGAGGCTATTCAAACTTGCTGGAATCATAGAATGGTATGGGTTTGAAGGGACATTAGAGATCATCAAGTTTCATCCCCTGCCATGGGCAGGGA